>NC_059176.1:58604924-58907954 GCF_019923935.1 Bubalus bubalis
CGGTTGTTTGAGGGAATGAAGTACCCAGAACTGGTTGGCATGGTTTTCTTTTCTGATTGTATAAAATGCTTAATCGGACTGTTTGTCTCAAAATATTTTTTGCTCAGTGAAAATCCTCTTTTATATAAAACATTCTTTGACTCATTTGTCAAAAGAATCTTTCTGTTATCAATGTCCAAATTACCAATCAATTCTATAAATTTATTTTTTTTTTAAAGAAAACCGAACAGAAACAAACAAGCTAGTTAACAAATTGGGGAACACATGTATACCTGTGGCGGATTCATTTTGATATTTGGCAAAACTAATACAATTATGTAAAGTTTAAAAATAAAATAAAATTAAAAAAAAAAAAAGAAAGCACATATTTTAAAGTGTAAAATGTTCCCTGGAATATTTCTAACAAGTAAATTGCAATCTACGGTTTGTGTTGTGCTGAGTTATGTCCCATCAGATTTACAAGGACAATGGAGTGACTGTCTTGGACAGAGTTTCCATTTCCTCCACCGTATGTGCAGATTGTTGGGAAGGACATAGGTGATTTGAAGAGGGAGTAAAGAGTGGCTAAAGTCCAGCGATTTAGAAGAAAATGTGAACATTTTTCCTCTCACGACTTAACTGAGATACACACTTTCCAAAGGATGTGTGGCAGGTAAATTTTGGGGTCCTTCTAATTTTTCTCCAGTGTCTTATATTAAATGATATCAAACACATTCTAAGCTAGAACTCATTATTAAGAACGACAAGGAAGATTGATGTAATATGAAATAATCAGAGGAGGAGATAGTGGGTAAGCAAAAATTCTCTTTGACCTCTGGTCTAATCTTGAAGGGAAATGTAGATTAGAAAAAGCAAAGCTGGAACTCAGCATGAAACAGCCTTACAGGCCACAGGACATAGACCATGGAAAAACAGGGGGATGAATGGACAAGAGGAAGGTGAGTGGAAACAGAAGCTACAGGAAATGATGCACTGGACTCCGGAGGACAACTTCCTACTCACATACTGTCCACATTCTTAACACTTCACCTCCATTGTCTGTTTACTCATTTTTTGATTCATTTGTTTCTTATATTCAAGATAAACATCTTGAGAAAAGGCTGCCACTTCAGGAGTCACATTCTGCAAAAATGAAGAAGATATAACATAAGAAGGATCCATCTTACAAAATGAAGTCTGTCGATAATTTAGTATTGGTTTATTTCTGTTTTCCATCCTCTGATGTCAAGCAATATACTGCCTTCCTGTCCTCATTTCAAAGGTGCTTATTTGTAAAATCATAATCTTATTAATAATAGTTATTTGCCAAGATCTGTCCTATGTTTCATAGAACACTAAAGTATATTCAAAATTCAGAGAAACATTTTATTAATTCTTACTAGTGAAAGTGAAAGTGTTTGTCACTCAGTCATGTCTGACTCTTTTTGACCCCATGGACTGTGGCCCACCAGCCTTCTATGTGCATGGAATTCTCCAGGTAAGAATACTAGAGTGGGTTGCCATTCCCTTCTCAAGGGGATCTTCCCTACCCAGAGACTGAACCCCAGGTCTCCTGCATTGCAGTCAGATTCTTTACCGTCTGAACCACCAGGGAAGAAAAGTCTATTCAATGGGAAAATCTTCAAGCTTTGTTCTAGAGATATATACTGCTTTGAAATGTAGCATTTCGTACTTGACAAAAATGCAACAAAGCTTAATAATCCAGAAAAAAATACTTTTCTAAAACTTTGAGTGTTTGAAGTTTCAGAAATAAATGTGGCCAGTTTCAAATATTTCTAGGGTAGCAGCAGACTCATCTGGTTCTTTTCACCAGGGCTGAATGTCCTGGTGAGGTGTGTGTGGTATGTGAATTGGTCGGGGTCCAACTGGGACCCAGTTTTTCTCAGATCATCTCCCTCTCGTTTATGTTTCCTGTGACAGCAGTAACTGGAAGTGATCACAAAACAGTAGAATATTTATTTCCTGGTTTTAGCTGACTAATGAGCATCTGAAAGATACTTGTAACTTGTGTGTGCTTGCTCAGGCAGTGGAATGTCTCTCTTCACTCTGGTAGTTCTTTTTCTAAAATCAATCAAAAGTATTTCCCATACTTAGGCAAAACAAACAAAATAAACCAGGGCTTTTATTCAGTAAATGGGGGTACCTAATAACTATTCCATTAGTTAGTTTTAATAAAAGAAGCAAATATTAAATGATAATGACTTCTTTATGTGACAAAAGTAAACTCCCTTCCAAATCCTGCCAAGAGTAATTTTTTAACCGGGGTAAACTGGGAAGGGAGAGGAGAAAAACATCACCAAAAATACTTGTTATATATGAAAACCAGTAGATAAATAAAATACCATCTTGAGAGCAGAAATAACAATAATAATAATGGCAAATCAAAAACGGATAGTACTAATTTTCCCTCCCTTTTCGCCACCTTACAGGATATCCCGTCTCGCTGCAGAAACAAAACATGGAAATGAATCAGTCGATAAAGGATTTTCTCCCATTAACGATGTTGGCGATTTTGTCCCATGGAAGGGAAGTGGACCATTAAGATGAATGTTCAAAATCTATAGAGATCGCAGTTACTCCCCCACCCCCTGCAGCTGGACGCAAACTTTTGTGTGTGTGATAAAGAATGTCAAGCTAAAGTTAAATGCATTTTATCTAAGTATGGTAATAAATCACCACCTAGACTGACCTACATGTTTAATTTTTTCCAACATTGATAGTTACTCTCTTTTGACTGCTTCTATCACTGACTATTTTTGCTTTTCCTACTAAATCACAGAAAACTGACCTCTGTAGAAGCTCAATACCTATTCTTTGAAGGGTCAGGGAGAGAGAATAAAGCAATAGTTGTGAGAATGTGAAGCCACAAGAGAGAATGAGGCCGCTTTCATCAGGAGAAATTCAGTGGTCATTCAAAAATTGTTCTTGTGATATTTTTCATTTCAAAGAGATGTAAATTCCTCTTAAACAACTTACATTTTTCAAAAGTTAATGTCAAAAATATTAATTGGGACTTCCCTGGCAGTCCAATGGTTAGGACTTCAACTTCCAACACAAAGGGTGTGGGTTTGATCCCTGGTCGGGGAACTAAGATCCCATATGCCTTGGGGGTCAAAAAACCAAAACATAAAACAGAAGAAATATTATAACAAATTCAATAAAGATTTTAAAAATGGTCCACATAAAAAGATCTTTAAAAATGTTAATTAACTTAATTAGCATGATCACAATGGAAACATATATTAAATATGTAGTGAAATACGTTAAATATATACAACTTTTATTTGTCAATAATTCAAAAAAAACACTGAAAATTAAATTAAACATCAGGAATAAATTAAAAAAAGAAAAAAATGAGAGGAGTAAAAGTCCCTTCCATTCCCAAGGTTTATATGACCTAGAAATGAACTTGTCCCAAGAATCAGGTTTAAGACATATATTAGAAGCCATAGACTTTCTATTTTCCCAGAAAGATAAACTTAATATCATAAATATTATCACCATGTTGGGATCAACATGGAGGGTTTGCTGGAATTAAATATTTAAAGCAAGAGGTGAGGAAAGATTTATGTAATGCTAATTTCAGGCAGTTTTCAAGGTTAATGCTTGTCCACATTTGCATGGCCAGCTCTCCTCACCCCAGGCCCACATGATCAGCTCTGGCCTGCTTGCCACTGGCATCAGCTCCTTCTGTGATATGCTGGCTGCAATTCAACGGTGAAGCGTGCATTTTCTCTGCTGAGCATTTAGGGAGACTGCAGGCAGTGACATATGATGTAAATGAAAAAACAGAAAAAAGTATGACCCTAAAACTCACCATCAGAAGGCTTGTAGGTGTCCTGCTCACTGTTCCAAAGTGGGCACTCAGACAGGCCACCCAAACTGCTGACATTCTTCCTTGACCCTTTCAAAGTAGCTGTGAGCCTAATGATTGGGTTTTGGAACTGAGCTTCACAGGAATTGGTTCCAATCCTGGGTGGTGCTGAGAAAACTCCAGTCTCACCAGAATTTGGCTGAGACCACCAGACGCGTTTCATGTGAGGGCCTTTTCCCATAATCTGACCAGAATGGTTTATAAATGTTCTGGAGAGCAAAAAGCAGGTCCCACAGGCTGCGAAAGGGCCATGCCCTGCTCGGTTAGGAGACCACACAGCCATCCCCTCTCCCTTCTGAGTATTTAGAGTTAGAAAAACCACAACACCCCTCTCCTTCAGAAGCTGAGGGTGAAAGTGGAAAAAGACAGCAACACAAATTGCATCCTACAGCTGAGAAAGCCTCTCTCTTGGAAAAGCTAGAAAATAAATAAATAAAGGGGGAAATCCAAATGGGATTGCTCTTCAAACACACAAATGATCTTATGTTAACAGTTGGGATTAAACAGCTGTCTCGTGGTTATGTGATCATAACAGATGCTGTGTGCAAACGTTTCCTGCTAGCTTTGTTTTGGTTATTGCTGTTTGTGCAGTTCAATGGGCTGAATTCAGCTTAAGGGATACAGGTTTTTATTATCCTTCTGTGCTGCACGGGCAGCTTCATCATCTCTTTAAGAGGAAAGGGGGCGAGTGTGAGGGATAGAGGGAGAGGAAATGGAGGGTGGGCTCTCCCATGTCACATTGGGAATGATGTCATATTGATGAAATTCCAACACACTGATTTACGGCCACTTTGCTGTTAAAGTGGTCCCTAGTTCTATTCTTTGTGCCGATGTGTTTGTGTGTGTGTGTGTGTGTGTGTGTGTGTCTGTGCGTGTGTGTAGGCTCTAGTCTAGTGCAGTTTACGCAGCTGGATTTATAAAACCTAGAGAAAGGTTTCTTTGATGCCTAACAGATTACAATGTAGTATTGCTCTCTGGTTTGTCTCTCTTCCTCCCATACCCTCCAGAGGCAAAAAGGTACTAGCCAATTTTGAATATTCCTAGAAGTTCCATTGCATCCTAGAAGTGGGGATCACCCTATCTATGTCAGCCGAGTGACGTGGCAAACCCTCACTATTTTGGGGAAGTTCAAATCTGAAGCCATTTTGGCCTGAATTATATGACTTGTTCGAATCAAAATATCCTCTTGGCTCAAGTTCTTTCAGAGAGATGCTGTGATTCATAACACATTTTGCCTACCGACAGATTTTATTTCTACTTATATTTTCCAAACTTTAAAAAAACATGATGTAAATGGCAGAAATAATGTTTCTGGGTTCGCAAAGCACCTGGCTTCCATGAGGAGGAGGTAAAGAGAACAACGTGGGTGCTATTTAGCAGGGCTGGCGTGGGCTCAGCCTGCCGGTCCACACCCCCGGGACCTCAATTCTCAGCTATAAACAGCCCATCTTCATCCATGTAGGCAAGCATTTACTGGCCAGTAGCTCATCTATGCTTTTGGAAATTTTGAATGGGGGAAGGAGGAAGCAGATTCCATTGCCCAGAACCTTCTGTTACGAATCACACCTTTGAGTGGGACGTCCTACCGTGGTGGAGTCTCTCCCCTCTGGTATCCTTACTGAAGAGGAGGCTTTAACAATAAACATTTATAAAGAACCAAACTTAAATTGCCCTCTTATTCTCACTCTAAGGAGATATTTAATGATGACTCTCCAGGGTTTACAGCTCACAGAATGAGATTAGCCTTTCCCTGAAAAGTAGCCAAAGCAGTCCCATTTCTAGAATGTTTTAAATCAATTTCAGAGCAACTACATACACATGCAACTCTTGATCCACTAATGCCTGAACAGCTCCTGGAGATGCTTTCCTAACTTGACACAAAAGCAAGTCAAGGTTCATCCTATAAGGTAAGTAGCGTATCTAAGTTGTCCAAGTTTATACGAGTAGTAAGCTGCTGCTGCTGCTAAGTCACTTCAGTCGTGTCCGACTGTGTGACCCCATGGACGGCAGCCGGGTAGCGAGCAGTGGAGCCCATACTGGTACCCACACTGGGAATCTTGGCCACAAGATACAGAGACTGAGAAGAGTGTTTGCTCAGGGGCCGCTGTTGTTGTCTTTGTCTTTTTTATCTGATGGGTGGGAGGGTGAGAGGGTGCTGCACTACGTCCATCTGCCTCTGTTGCCTCCAAATTGTGAAGGCAAACATCAACCTTCTACTTCCAGTCTTTCTAGGTGCTCTGGAAATACTGAAGAATTTGTTTTCTATGTGCCCAGGAGGTCTGCATATCAGCCCCCTTTATGGAATCAAGTCTGTGGCAGCCTCAAAACAAAAGGTCCTTCCAAAGAAGAGATACAAACAGCCAATAAGCGCGTGCAAAGATATGCAACATCTTTAATCATTAGGGAAATACAAATCAAACCTACAATAGTGGTACTAACTCACAACCATTAAGATAGTTAATATATATTTTTACAAAGTGACAAGCATTGACAAGGATGTGGAGAAATTAGGACCCTTTTGCACTGTTGGTAAGATTGTTAAATGGTGTAGCTTGTATGGGAAACAGTATGGTGGGTTCTCAAAAAAATCAAAAACAGAATTATCACATGATCCATCAATTACACTTCTAGGAATAGTATCAAGAAAATTGAAAACAATATTAGAAAGATAACTGTATGCCTATGTTCATGGCAGCATTATTCACAATAGCTAAAATGTAAAAGCAGTATGAGTGTCCATAAATGCATGCAGGAAAGGATGAATAGGATGTGGTGTGTGTGTGTGTATAAATATATATATATATATATATATATATATTCCAGAATTTAAAAAGGAGGGAATTTCTAACATATGCTACAACATGAATGAACTTTGAGGACATTATTCTAAGTGAAATAAGCCAGTCACAGAAAACAAATACCATATGATCCCATTTATATTACATTCTTAGAGTAGTCAAACTTGAAGAACCAGACAGCAGAATGATGGTTGCAGGGGCGGAGAGAGGAGGGAGGGGAGCTGGTGTTTAATGGATACAGAGTTTCAGTTGGGGAAGATGAAAAAGTTCCAAGATATATGGCCCTGGTGACTGCACAACAATGTGAATGCACGTAACACCACCGAGCTGGACTCCGTGCTGAAAATTTCATGTTATATGCAGTTTACCACAATAAAAAATAAGAACAAAGCAAAGCAAAACCAATGGTCCATTCCAGTCACCTAAGACCCAAAGTTTAAGTCTCTAAAAACTGCTTTCCCTGCCATTGTGCCTGGCCCCTTCTCCACTGTAAGTCTGAACACAACACATACTCGGCTTTTCAGCACGATCGAGTATCCAGATACTATAGTGTGTACAGACTAAATGTTGGTGGGAGAAATGCGAATCAAGCCATCAAAGAGGTTTGATTTATACCCTTTCCCTGACGATCAGAAGTATCTCTAGGATCTTCATTCTTTTCAGGCTTGATGCCAATTAAAATGCAAATCTTTCCAAGAGAGAATGTTTTAAGCATTTTCATCTTTGAATGAAATTCAGATCCTTTTATCTTCTGTCTCTTTTTCTAAAACAAAGCTTCTTTTAATTACAAAAGTAATAGAGAAAAAGGGTTAATAGGAATACACACCAAACACACTTGCAAACTGTCAAGATGGACACAGTCCAACAGAAGAATGGGCAGAGGCTGTGAGAAGAAGGCAGAGCCAATCTAGGTGGCCCCCAAACAAAGAAAAAGATGCTCAAATCACTAAGCAGCAGGAAAATGAAAATAACAGAATAGCAAAGTATCACTTTAATTCATCAAACTGGTACTGTTTTAATGCTACATCACCCACTGAGGACAGGAATATGTGGAAAGGGTACATTCATACACCGTTTGTAAAAATGTGAAGACTTTTGAATTTTAGGGAAGCAATCTGATCAGTTCAGTTCAGTTCAATCACTCAGTCATGTCTGACTCTTTGTAACCCCATGGATGGTAGCATGCCAGGCTTCCCTGTCCATCATCAACTCCTAGAGTTTACTCAAACTCATGTCCATCTAATTGATGATGACATCCAACCATCTCAACCTCTGTCATCCCCTTCTTCTCCTTCCTTCCATCTTTCCCAGCATCTGGGTCTTTTCAAATGAGTCAGTTCTTTGCATCAGGTGACCAAATACTGGAGTTTCAGCTTCAGCATCAGTCCTTCCAATGAATATTCAGGACTAATTTCCTTTACGAAGAACTGGTTGGATCTCCTTGCTGTCCAAGGGACTCTCAAGAGTCTTCTCCAACATCACAATTCAAAAGCATCAGTTCTTCGGCGCTCAGCTTTCTTTATAGTCCAGCTCTCACTTTCATACATGACTACGGGAAAAGCCATAGCTTTGAATAGACTGATCTTTGTTGGCAAAGTAATGTCTCTGCTTTTTAATATGCTTTCTAGATTGGTCATAACTTTTCTTCCAAGGAGCAAGTGTCTTTTAATTTCATGGCTGCAGTCACCATCTGCAGTGATTTTGGAGCCCCCCAAAATAAAGTCTGTCACTGTTTCCATTGTTTCCCCATCTATTTGCCATGAAGTGATGGCACCAGATGCCATGATCTTAGTTTTCTAAATGTTGAGTTTCAAGCCAACTTTTTCACTCTCCTCTTTCACTTTCATCAAGAGGCTCTTTAGTTCTTCTTTGCTTTCTGCCATAAGTGTGGTGTCATCTGCATATCTGAAGTTATTGATATTTCTCCTGGCGATCTTGATTCCAGTTTGTGCTTCAAAGACTTTTTGCATTTTAGAAACGCAATCTGAGAGCATATTTTAAAAGTACATATATTTTTCCACTCAATAGTCCCATCCTTAAAAGTCTCCCCAAGAAATGAAGAAATGAAATTAATGAAACCCTCTCTTTCTGTTTTAGTCAGTATGTGGAATATCGAAGGTTATACATACATATAAATACATATAAACATTCATATATGTGAATGTTTGCTACATAGTGACAAAAAAATAAGTTCAGTACATTCATGCCGTGGACAATGATTCAATCACTAAAAAGAAAAAAAATTTGGGGTACATCAAATGACTCAGATGAAATTCTGTGAAGAATTGCTGAATAGGAAAATCTTTGGGTGTAGCCCATTTTGGAAAAAAACAAATAATCACACACACACACACACACACTCCAAACTTGCATACACTTATTTTTTGTATCACCTACAGAGGATCATAGGATATATAATGGATAAGGGTGTACATTCCTGAAGACATATGGGAGGATTCTTTCTAGGTAATTCACATTATTTCCCTGTGGAGGAGTAGGCTGATGTGTGTAGAGAGAGAAAAGGGGAAAGTGAGTTTATAAGCTGAAAACAAAAGGAAAAACAAAAAAATGGAATAAAAAAATGGAAATGCATCTTTTGCACTGCTTTTTTTCTATATGCCAATATTGTCGCTTTTGTTGAGTTGCTAAGTCATGTCTGACTCATTGAGACACAATGGACTGTAGCCCGCCAGGCTCTTCTGTCCATGGGATTTCCCAGGCAAGAACACTAGAGTGGGTTGCCACTGGAGTGGGTTTCCTTCTCCAGGGGATATTTCCAACCCAGGAATTGAACCCATGCTTCCTGCATTGGCAGGCTGATTCTTAACCACCGAACCACAAGAGAAGCCATAAGTCACTATGTAAAGTGAAAACCTTAGTCGCTTAGTCATGTCCGACTCTTTGTGACCACCTGGACTGTTGCCCACCAAACTTCTCTGTCCGTGGATTTCTCCAGGCAAAAATACTGGAGTGGGTAGCTATTCCCTTCTCCAGAGGATCTTCCAGACCCAGGAAACAAACTTGGGTCTCCTGCATCAGCAGGCAGATTCTTTACCACTGAGCCACCAGGGAAGCCATATGTCAGTATACATATAAGTAAATTTATATTAAAACATAAAACTGAATTATAGTACCTTTTATAACTAAAAATCTGGAGGAAAAAATGAGGCTTCATGAGAGATACTGCCTGCTGCTCTCGGGATTATTATTATACTTTGCTCAGTTACAGCCTAAAACCAGTGACTTAGAGCATTCAATATGAGTTCTGATGATGCAGATAATTCATTTGGCATGAAATGGCTATCATTTTGCTATTCCATAGGAAGCAGAGGTACTGAGGAGGGGATACTTCATAGCTCAGCATCATGCTCTAAAAATGTAAATCGTGGTGTTATCTTACCAAGTGCTGAAACAGAACTCCATCAGTTATTATTTTGAGGAGTAATCAAACACAAGCAACCAAGCTACACACAGAACTCATTTCCCAGTTCCAGGAAGGTGTCTTAGAAAGGAGAGGCTGACAAGAGCAATGCAGAACCATACTTGCCTGGTAGCAGGACATACTTCTCAACACAGATCATCCTTCTAACTGGTTTCCTAATTTGCATTTCTAAAACTGGAATACAGTTTGAAAAAGTGAAGATGGGGCTGTGTAAAGCCATGAAATTCCCCTTCGCAATTTATTCACTTTGATTCATTTCCCTGTTGGCCAGTATATAAGTGTGAATTTACTTTCAAAAATCATAATTCACACATGATCAATTTTCAAAATATTTGAAAATGTACCTATGAAGGTTTTCCATACCAGAAGAAACTTGATTAGTGACAACAGAAATGAATCACAGTCTGTTTCCCCTATAAGTGAGGAGATGCTTTTTATTATATTCAGCATTTTCAACAACAACAAAAAATGTCTGTCAGCCCAGTTTGTGTTATTTTTTAGGTATTTTTTTTGTTTCCATAACAGTCTGCTGTGCTTATATGATATTTACTTTAATAATTTAATTATCTTTCCAGTCTGTTAATTTCCCACTGAGGTTGCTTATACTGGTATGGAGCCATTTGCTATACATAGTCTAGTTTTTCTAACATAGTAAATTTTCTTTAATGTTGTCTTTGAGTTTTGTTTCTATTCCAACTGTCTTGTCTTCATCCTCCAGGACTCATAGCTTCTTAGATTCCATCTCCATTTTGTGATCAACACTACTGTATTTTCACAAATATGCTTTTCTTTTGAGTACTTGAATTTGTTACTGATATCACTAGTAGAGTTTTCTGTGTTTACTTATTTTCAATATGATATTTACCCTTTACTGCTATCAATTATGGCTTTAATTCTGCAATTCCAGTTTTAGTGTGGTTTGTTTAACTGGTATGATACATCTTGGTTAGATATTATGCAAAGGCTCAAAATTTGAAATTTCTTAATTTTATTAAGTTCGCTTAATTTCTCTAACAGCCATCACTTTCACAGATCCCAAAATATATGCTACTACTTTAATAATACTCCTTAAGACATATATATATATATATATATGAAAAGGAAATGGCAACCTACTCCAGTACTCTTGCCTGGGAAATCCCGTGGTCAGAAGAACCTGGCAGACTATAGTCCAGGGGCGTCTCAAAAGGGTCAGGCATGACTTAGTGACCACACAGCAACAAACATATACCTTATAGCTCAGGAGGTCAGAAGTCTAAAGCAGGTTAGCAGGGCTGTTTTCTTTCTGAAGACAAAGGGACAATCTGCTCCCTTGCCTTCTGCAGCTTCTAGAAACATCTGCTCCCTGTGCTTGAGGCCCCACGTCACTCTAGCCTCTGCCTCAGCTGCATCTCTTTCTCTAACTCTGACCCTCCTGTCTCTCTTATCCCTTGTGATTACTTTGGATAATTCAGAATAATCTCCCCATCGCAAGGACCTTAATCACATCTCCAAAGTTAACCTTTCTCATGTAAAAGACCATGTCCATGAGCTTGTAAAATTAGGACATGGACATCTTTGGAGGACTATTATGCAGCCTGCATGTGGGCCATGTTGCTTCAGTTGTGTCCGACTCTTTGTGACCCCATGGACCGTAGCCCACCAGGCTTCTCTGTCCATGGGGTTCTCCAGGCAACAGTACTTGAGTAGGTTGCCATGCCCCCTTCCAGGGTATCTTCCCAACCCAGGGATTGAACCCTGTCTCTTGTGTCTCCTGCATTGGCAAGGGGGTTCTTTACCACTAGTGCCACCTGGCAAACCAGCTAATCAGCCTACTATAGCTAAATTTAGGCTTCCCTCAAAGCTCAGTTGATAAAGAATCTGCCTGCCATGAAGGAGACTGAAACCATAATCACAGAAAACTAGCCAATCTGATCACATGGACCACAGCCTTGTCTAATTCAAGGAGACTAAGCCATGCCACATGGGGCCACCCAAGATGGACAGGTCATGGTGGAGAGGTCTGACAGAATGTGGTCCACTGCAGAAGAGAATGGCAAATCACTTTAATATTCTTGCCTTGAGAACCCCATGAAAGGTATGAAAAGGCAAAAAGATAGGATACTGAAAGAGGAACTCCACAGGTAGGTAGGTGCCCAATATGCTACTGGAGATCAGTGGAGAAATAACTCCAGAAAGAATGAAGGGATGGAGCCAAAGCAAAAACAATACCCATTTGTGGATGTGACTGATGATAGAAGCAAGGTCCGATGATGTAAAGAGCAATATTGTATAGGAACCTGGAATGTTAGGTCCATGAATCCAGACAAATTGGAAGTGGTCAAACAGGAGATGGCAAGAGTGAACGTCGACATTCTAGGACTCAGTGAACTAAAATGGACTGGAATGGGTGATTTTAACTCAGATGACCATTATATCTACTACTGTGGGCAGGAATCCCTTAGGAGAAATGGAGTAGCCATCACGGTCAACAAAAGAGTCCAAAATGCCATACTTGGCTGCTATCTCAAAAACAACAGAATGATCTCTGTTTGTTTACAAGGCAAAGCATTCAATATCATGGTAATCTAAGTCTATGCCCCAACCAGTAATTCTGAAGAAGCTGAAGTTGAATGGTTCTATGAACACCTACAAGACCTTTTAGAACTAACACCCAAAAAAGATGTCCTTTTCATTATAGGGGACTGGAATGCAAAAGTAGGAAGTCAAGAAACACCTGGAGTAACAGGCAAACTTGGCCTTGGAGTACGGAATGAAGCGGGGCAAAGGCTAATAGAGTTTTGCCAAGAGAACACACTGGTCATAGCAAGCACCCTCTTCCAACAACACAAGAGAAGACTCTACACGTGGACATCACCAGATAGTCAACACCGAAATCAGACTGATTATATTCTTTGCAGCCAAAGATGGAGAAACTCTATACAGTCAGCAAAAACAAGACCGGGAGCCGACTGTGGCTCAGATCATGAACTCCCTATTGCCAAATTCAGACTTAAATTGAAGAAAGTAAGGAAAACCACTAGACCATTCAGGTATGACCTAAATCAAATCCCTTATGATTATACAGTGGAAGTGAGAAATAGATTTAAGGGACTAGATCTGATAGACAGAGTGCCTGATGAACTATGGACTGAGGTTTGTGACATTGTACAGGAGACAGGGATGGAGACCATCCCCAAGAAAAAGAAATGCAAAAAAGCAAAATGTCTGTCTGAGAAGGCCTTACAAATACCTGTGAAAAGAAGAGAAGCAAAAAGCAAAGGAGAAAAGGAAAGATATAAGCATCTAAATGCAGAGTTCCAAAGAATAGCAAGGAGAGATCAGAAAGCCTTCTTCAGCAATCAATTGAAAGAAGTAGAGGAAAACAACAGAATGGAAAAGACTAGAGATCTCGTCAAGAAAATTAGAGATACCAAGGGAACATTTCATGCAAAGATGGGCTCAATAAAGGACAGAAATGGTATGGACTTAACAGAAGCAGAATATTAAGAAGAGATGGCAAGAATACACAGAAGAGCTGTACAAAAAAGATCTTCACGATCAAGATAATCATGATGGTGTGATCACTCACCTAGAGCCAGACATCCTGGAATGTGAAGTCAAGTGGGCCTTAGAAAGCATCACTACGAACAAAGCTAGTGGAGGTGATGGAATTCCAGTTGAGCTATTTCAAATCCTGAAAGAAGATGCTGTGAAAGTGCTGCACTCAATACGCCAGCAAATTTGGAAAACTCAGCAGTGACCACAGGACTGGAAAAGGTCAGTTTTCATTCCAATCCCAAAGAAAGGCAATGCCAAAGAATGCCCGAACTACCACACAATTGTACTCATCTCACACGCTAGTAAAGTAATGCTCAAAATTCTCCAAGCCAGGCTTCAGCAGTATGTGAACTGTGAACTTCCAGATGTTTAAGCTGTTTTTCGAAAAGGCAGAGGAACCAGAGACCAAATAACCAACATGAGCTGGATCATTGAAAAAGCGAGAGAGTTCCAGAAAAACATGTATTTCTGCTTTATTGACTATGCCAAAGCCTTTGTCTGTGTGGATCACAATAAACTATGGAAAATTTTGAAAGAAATGGGAATACCAGACCACCTGACCTGCCTCTTGAGAAACCTGTATGCAGATCAGGAAGCAACAGTTAGAACTGGACATGGAACACCAGACTGGTTCCAAATAGGAAAAGGAGTACATCAAGGCTGGATATTGTCACCCTGCTTATTTAACTTATATGCAGAGTGCATCATGAGAAACGCTGGGCTGGAAGAAGCACAAGCTGGAATCAAGATTGCCAGGAGAAATATCAACAACCTCAGATATGCAGATGACAGCACTCTTATGACAGAAAATGAAGAGGAACTAAAAAGCCTCTTGATGAAAGTGAAAGAGGAGAGTGAAAAAGTTGGCTTAAAGCTCAACATTCAGAAAACTAAGATAACGGCATCTGGTCCCATCACTTCATGGGAAATAGATGGGGAAACAGTGGAAACAGTGTCAGACTTTATTTTTTTGGGTTCCAAAATCACTGCAGATGGTGACTGCAGCCATGAAATTAAAAGATGCTTACTCCTTGGAAGGAAAGTTATGACCAACCTAGATAGCATATTGAAAAGCAGAGACATTACTTTGCCAACAAAGATCTGTCTAGTCAAGGCTATGGTTTTTCCAGTGGTCATGTATGGATGTGAGAGTTGGACTGTGAAGCAAGCTGAGTGCCGAAGAATTGATGCTTTTGAATTGTGGTGTTGGAGAAGACTCTTGAGAGTCCCTTGGACCGCAAGGAGATCCAACCAGTCCATTCTGAAGGAGATCAGCCCTGGGTGTTCATTGGAAGGACTGATGCTGAAGCTGAAACTCCAATACTTTGGCCACCTCGTGCGAAGAGTTGACTCACTGGAAAAGACCCTGATGTTGGAGGGATTGGGGGCAGGAGGAGAAGGGGAAGACAGAGGATGAGATGGCTGGATGGCATCACCAACTCAATGGACATGAGTTTGAGTGAACTCCAGGAGTTGGTGATGGACAGGGAGGCCTGGCATGCTGCAATTCATGGGGTTGCAAAGAGTTGGACGTGACTGAGTGACTGAAGTGAACTGAACTGACTGAGACTAAACGAAGTAAGAGAGAAAAATCCTAGGAAAATCAGATCAGTTGCTCTTCCACAGCCCAGGAGCATATCATGCCATCTTGGATGAGAGGATGCTTGAAGAAAAGGTGGATAGAAATGAATGCCTGAGGTAGATCTAAACACAGGTACTTTGATATGTGGGTTTTGAAGAGCAAGGAAAAGAGAGGAATCAAAATGAATTCCACATTCTAGTTAGAGAATTTACTATTAATTTAGTAAGATGAGAAAGACTTAGGTAGGAACAAATTTGGGAGGTTGAGAATCAAGAGTTTCATTTTGGACACATTGCATTTAAAAGGCCTGACTAAGGAGAAGTGGTGGAAAAGGCACAAAAATAGAGGTTTGCAAAGAAGGCTGAGAAATAGTGACCAGAGAGGCCAAAGAAAACTCAACCGAGTGTGACATTATAGACTCTTAGGAAAGAGAGACTTTTGTGAAAGTGAGAGTGGACAGTGATGCTGGGTATCATGAGGATGAGCAAAGTGAAGCTCCATGAGCCTAACAAGAGCAGTCTCTGTAGAGATGAAGGTGAAAGCCATTCTAGAATCAAAGAGTGAGGGTAAGGAGGCCATATATATAGATGATTTAAAATACTTGGACTTGAATGGAAGATAAGCTTTCTTCTAAGCTAAAATGAATGGCATTCGTTTTAAGGAAATATAAGAATATAAGCATATCATTTAAGTTTAGTTTTGGCTTCAAATGTTAAAAAGTCCCACAATAACAACTTGAACAAGATAGATGTGTATTTTTCTCCTTCATTTCTTTGTTGTGGTGGTGGTGGTGGTGGTTCAGTCACTAAGTCATGTCCCACTCTTTGCAACCCCATAGACTGCAGCACACCAGGCTTCCCTGTCCTTCACTATCTCCTGGAGTTTGCTCAAATTTATGTCCATTGAGTTGGTGATGCCATCCAACCATCTCTTCCTCTGTAATTCGCTTCTTAGTTTAGGCATTAAGAAGTTTGGGGCTGCTATGGTGTCTCCCCAAACCTCATATTAGAGGTCAAAATCCTAAATAAAATAAAACAAACATACAAACAAAAAAAGCAAGAAACTAACACAAATCAAACAGTATCTCTATTAAAGGATAATAGTTGGTCTTCATTATTCATTGCCCCCTTTACCTTTGGTTAAAGAACCTATGCCCAGGGGCCCAAATCCTGCTATTGTATAGCTAAGCTAACATCAGCATGGGAGGACGTGATGAAGTGCTCAGGTCCTCTCATTTGGACAATGCTTCTTCCATCTGTTTACTTGTTTGCATGGCCACACCTAAGTGCAAGAGTCTGGGAGATGTTGCCTATTCCAGGTGTTTATGCTGCTGCTGCTAAGTCACTTCAGTCGTGTCCAACTCTGTGCTACCTCATAGACGGCAGCCCACCAGGCCCCACTGTCCCTGGGATTCTCCAGGCAAGAACGCTGGAGTGGGTTGCCATTTCCTCCTCCAGTGCATGAAAGGTGTTTATGGGCTCAACTAAAAGCATAGGTTCTTTAATCAAAGCAGAAGGGGACAATGGGTATTGAAGACCAACTATCATCCTTTACCAGAGATACTGTTTGATTTTTGTTAGTTTTTTTGCTTGTTTGTTTTGTTTTATTCAGGTGTTACACAGTTAGAATTGTGTAAAAAGTTAATGAACAGAAAGAGTTAGTTGCTCAGTTGTGTTCAACTTTTTGCAACCCCATGGACTGTACTCTCTGTGGAATTCTCTAGGCAAGAATACTGGAGTGAGTAGCCATTTCCTTCTCTAGAGAATCTTTCTGACCCAGGGATCAAACCTGGATCTCCTACATTACAGGCAGATTCTTTACCATCTGAGCTACCTGGAAAGCCCAGAAATAAACAGAAACCTTAGTTAAATTGGGAAATCAGTAAAATAGAGTTGGAGACCAGAAGGGGGAGCTCTCATGCTCTGTGGCACTAAGTTGGGAGACACACAGGTGAGCCCTCTCTTAGGAAGACCATGACTTGCCAACGGTTGTTATTTCAGGTGTGCACTCCTCACTTTCCTCTCAGTGATTCTCTTGTGATCACCTTCCTTTCTTGTTTCACCTCCTTCCCTCTTCTCAAAGAAAAGTTGGGAACCTTATGGACACCCGGAACGACTTTGCCTTATACCTCGGCCACCTTTCCAGACCTGTTTCAGTTTTAAACAAGCTAAGTGAAAGAAATAGAGTATTTTGTGAAATATGACTATTATTATCAAAACAGTTTTATGCAACAGACTCTTTTACTGTAAACTTTTCTTGACAAGGTGTACAGACTATATTAGGAGGATGAAGAAAGGAAAGAACAGAGGAGACTCTTGGAAGCAGCATGTGTGCTCCTCAGAAGCCAGAACAATTGCCAGGTGATAATTAATGAGACATTCGAATCAGATTAGCTTTCCAAATGAGTTAGATACTACTCTGCAAAGTATGGGCTTTCCCAGGTGGCACTAGTGGTAAAGAACTCGCTTGCCAGTGCAGGAGACATAAGAGATGTGGGGTCGATCCCTGAATTGGGAAGATCCCCTGGAAGAGGGCATGGCAACCCACTCCAGTATTCTTGCCTGGAGAATCCCATGGACAGAGGAGCCTGGCAGACTACAGTCCATAGGGTTGCAGAGTCAGACATGACTGAAGCGACTTAGAATGAACACACACAAAAAGAAAGACTTCTTTTTGGCAAGGGCTCCATGGATTAAAAAAATCATGGATTCTCCATTCATCATAATCCTCTCAACTTCCTTCTCCTCTCTGTGAATACCTTCTCCTTCTCTTACTCTGCAGGGGAGTCAGCTCACTATGGTTGCAGAGTCTGAACTGCAATTCTCCACTGAACCCGAATAAACCCAATCTTCGCTGGAGAAATATCTAGTGGACTATTTGTTTCAGTTCAACAACTGTTGAGTTTGTAAGCTGATCCAGTAGAGGAGTGCTGGATGCAGGAGATCGGTGGACCAAAGGCCACAATATCCTTAAAAGGGATGAGGGGTTAGGATTCAGAACTCAGGTCAAGGGACTTTGAAAACACAAGGCACCTGTCTTCGGTTGGAATTTTAAAGGGAAAAGATAAGACAGTGTAGATGTGGGTGAGTTTTACTACTGAAAGTTATGTAAAAGATGAGAAATTCTTAATGGATGGCATCTATTTTCTAGGTGCCTTTTGAACCAAGGTCAGGTTAAACTAGAAGTTTCAGGAGAAAGAAGAAGGCATGGAATTGTTTTTTGTCTTGGAGATCCAACTTAGCAGGTAGACTCAGCAGAACCTCAGGGCAGCATGAAGAGCTCATCTGAGGCTCAGGATTTTATACTTAAGAGCCAAACCAAGGTGATCCAGGCAGGGGCAGACCACACTAGCTAAATGAAGCTGCTGGCACAACTGTGGAGAAGGCAGATGTTGATTTAATCCAAGGCTGGGGTTTGGCAAGGCAAGTACTAAGTGACTATGAGAGTGGGAAGTTGTTACAGAAACTTGGAAGGAAGTGATTCTAATGATCACCAGCATTATCATCATCAATCAGTTCCAATAACAGCTTCTTATTTATTTAATGCCTCATTTGCATGAGCACTTTTAATTATAAGGATTGATATTTTGTAGCATCTGTGTTGTTCATTAAAACTATTTTTTTAAACTATCAACCGTTCAGAAGATGTTTTTCGGTATGTATGGAATTGTCCCTAATTTAAACCCATTTCCCAAATTGCTATTATATTACCCCTGAAGTAATACAGGGATAATATTATATTACCCCTGAAGTGAAACAGTCCTGCAATTTCCTCATAGATCATTTCAGACTCTCATTTTGACCTTCCTCCTCTGTAAAACAAAGGATTCTCTAAACGTGTCTCAATGTTTCATCACAAAAACTGTTTGGATTCCTCTTATCTGAATCCTCTCCAACTTCTCCATCCCCTTTAGAAGTAGGACTAAGGGCAAATGGAGAGGTTCAACTCTCCAAAGGGCCATGGTTGAGGCTTCATTTTATAAGGTGCCATGAAAAGATGCAGAGACCACTCTGAGATCTGGAAAGTTCCAGTCCTGGTGCAGACTGGGTGGCCCTTAACAAGCTGCTTGAGGGTTAATTTGTGTTTTCAGTGGCAACTCAGCTCTTGAAGGCATTTTGCTAGGAGACCAAATCCCCAGGCCATCACACCTAGATAAAAACAAATGCCGTTATTGCTACCAAGATACGCTCAGCACTGTGTTGTCGGATTTTAGACTTACATTAAAAGCCAATTTGCAAAGTAAACTTCTGGGAGAACCTAGCAATTCCTTTTGACATTATTCTATAGGAAAAAAACATCAAAATATGATTTATTCTCAAATTGTAATATGAAGACAGTAAGTAAACTGAAAGGGACAAGGGACAATTCCTGGCCTTGAATCGTCTCATTCCAAGAGTCGTCTGCCATGGTATCTTGGGCTTCCTTACTTTTTAACTACTGCTACGACTATATTGGTACCATCCTGGTGATGGAGAAGACTCTTGAGAATCCCTTGGACTGCAAGGAGATCAAGCCAGTCAATCCTAAAGGAAACCAACCAACCCTGAAGATTCATTGGAAGGACTGATGCTGAAGCTGAAGCTTCAATACTTTGGCCATCTGATGTGAAGAACTGACTCACTGAAAAAGACCCTGATGCTGGGAAAGATGGAAGCAAAAGAAGTGGGCAGCAGAGGATGAAATGGTTAGATAGCATCATCGACTCAATGGACACGAATCTGAGCAAACTCAGGGAGAAAGTGAAGGACAGGAAAGCCTGGCGTGCTGCAGTCCATGGAGTAGCAGAGTGGGACACGACTTAGCAACTGAACAGCAACTACTATACTATTCCTCATCAATTTCCTGGGAACTGGAAGAACTACTGAGACCTGCTCCTGATTTGTTTGCTAGTAAATCTGTCATTGGGATAAAGTTATATTTTAAACTCTTTCTGTTGGAAGAGTATGTCAAATTTCCAATAAGATTTTATATTTGATTTCTGGTTTCCAGAATATCTGTTTAATTTATGGTCAACTGCAAAAAGTGGAAAATCAGTTCTTGATTTCAAGCTCAGCTTGATTGTTGCTACTTTATACAGAAGATGAGGTCCATGTGACACAGCTCCACAGCCCCTCCACACAAAGTCACTGGGATATGGAAATGACTCAGACTACAGATTATGAGCCCCCCTTTCCCGGGGCTCATAAAAAAAGGTAAATAAAATATGCATGTGTATTTGAAATATGTTTGTTTGTATGTATGCCTGTGTATACATATGCGTATAGAGACATTCAGGTATAACTTGTATAAATGCATATATAAAGACATTAATACATTTATAAATACACTAATACATTAATACACAAATACATGAATATATGATATATATAAGTACACGCTCCAATGACTCAGCAGTAAAGAATCTACCTGCAATGCAGGAGACCCAGGAGATTCAGGTTTGATCCCTGGGTCAGGAAGAGCCCCTGGAGGAGGGCAGAGCAATCCACTCCAGTATTCTTACCTGGAGAATTCCATGGACAGAGGAGACAAGTGGACTACAGTCCATAGGGTCACAAAGAGTTGGACATGACTTAGTGACTTAGCACAGCACAGGAGATGAATATAAGTACAGGAATATATGTATATTTGTATACATGGACATATGTATACTTTGCCAACAAAGGTCTGCCTAGTCAAAGCTATAGTTTTTCCACTAGCCATGTATGGATGTGAGAGCTGGACTATAAAGAAAGCTGAGTGTCGAAGAATTGATACTTTTGAACTGTGGTGTTGGAGAAGACTCTTGAGAGTCCCTTGGACAGCTGCTGTTGCTGCTGCTTAAGTCGCTTCAGTCATGTCTGACTCTGTGCGACCCCATAGATGGCAGCCCACCAGGCTCCCCCATCTCTGGGATTCTCCAGGCAAGAACACTGGAGTGGGTTGCCATGTCCTTCTCTACTGCCCTTGGACAGCAAGGAGATCCAACTAGTCCCTCCTAAAGGAAATCAGTCCTGAATATTGATTGGAAGCACTGATGCTGAAGCTGAAACTCCAATACTTTGGCCACCTGATGCAAACAACTGACTCATTTGAAAAGACCCTGATGCTAGGAAAGATTGAAGGCGGGAGGAGAAGGGGAGGACAGAGGATGAGATGGTTGGATGGCATCACCGACTTGATGGACATGAGTTTGAGCAACCTCTGGGAGTTGATGATGGACAGGGAAGCCTGGCATGCTGCGATCCATGGGGTCACAAAGAGTCAGACATGACTGAGAGACTGAGAGACTGAACTGAACATGAATATATGTATGTACATAAATATATATTATATTTATATAAATTGAAAATATCTGTTAATTTATCATTTGATTAAAATCTAGAGGCACTTAATCTTAATTTCTGCATTAATTGTCCCCAAAGCAAATGAAAAGTAATATCCCTAATAAACATTTCTTCAAAGGAGTCTTTTCCCATTTTTTAAAAACACATTAATTTATCACAAAAATTGTTGTCTTAACAGGCTTCCCAGGTGGTGCTAGTGGTAAAGAACCCACTAGTTGGGAAGAAGGGGGCATGGCAACCCACTCCAGTATTCTTGCCTGGAGAATCCCATGGACTGAGGAGCCTGGTGGGCTACAATCCATAGGGTCGCAAAGAATTGGACACGATTGAAGCAACCTAGCGTGAAGCACATAGCTTTAAACTCACCAGTGTCTTTTCCACTGTACTTTTCAACAAATGATTTCTGGTATGTTTGTGAAATGTCACAGATGGGTTGTGTCCCAAATGATCAGAGTACTTGTGGTACCTGATATTTGGGTCCCAAGCCCTGCACTCCAGGCTGGATGGAGTGTGTAAAGAAAAGGATGCCTCTATTTGCCTTTGTCTTTAAGAAAGTGAGTAATTGTCTCTCTCCTCACCTAGTCCCTCCATGGAGAATTTACTGGCCCAAATTTTTAAAAAATCTCCTACCAGCCTCCCATTTTCTGTAAGTGCAATTAGTTGCAGGTACAAAATTTGGAGCAAAGAGGCCTCTGGTGGCCTCTTGTGCCGGCAGTTATCCAACTGTGGCTGCAGTTTTTCAGTGCACAACTGATTGCACCCACAAAAAGAAAGGCTGAACTCCCAAAATGGGTCCCTTTAAGACAGCTGGGGGATTGTACGCCTCAGGTTGGCAAATTGCAATCTTTTCTAGAGGCACGGCCATCACTCTGGCTCACAACATGAGTAGGAAATCCAGCTTAGGCATCTCAGCTGAGGGAGAAGACCCTCCCCCACCGCCCCGCCCCTGGGAAAGCAGGTACAGCATCCTTGCCCCACTCCACTTTGATCTCGGTTGTACCTTGAAGTACCAGTGGGCAGTGAACTAGGATATTCAGCCTTCTGGCCTCCATCCCCTGGTTAGTTGACCAGTCACTCTCCAAAAGGGTTTGAAGAGAAAAATTCAGGCACCCTGTCAATAGAACACACTTCACCAACTCTAAATTTGCTTTAAAGAGACAGCTACAAAGATTGACTTTTGCAAAGTGACTCACTCCGCCGTGTATCAGAAGACATCTGTGTGCTCCCGCCTATTATTAACTGTGGCACTGAGTCCATAAGAAAGGGTTTGGAAGGAATTCCAGTGTGAATCCACTAATTCAATAATCCAATAGCATAAATTCGAGTAATGGATATTAATACTGTGTTCAAAACACGCTCACAACTTTTATCTCTCTCTTTCTCAAACAGACAGAGCATGCATTGAGAGAGGCTCCTGATGAAATAATAAAACCCAATTCTCATCTAGAAAAAAGAATCATTATAGGAGGATGGTAATTTACTTTATATGACCTTCAATTGATTATTCTGTGGCTGCAACACAAATATCACAGGAGCTATTGATCGTAAAACCTACCAAATAGATCTCTAATAGCTTTTACTGGGCAAAAATAATTATGCTTGCACTGTGGTCAAACACACATAAACCAATGTGGAGGTATTAATGTATGGTATTATTACCCATCTGTCTACGGGGTATGGAGAAGCCCCTTCATGGGAACACACTCTGTCTAAGCCCCATGAAAGCTCAATATCCAAGCCAACAATTACAGCCAGTTACACTGAAAAATTGATTACTGTAACTAAAAGCCAGAGCTGGAAAATGGAGGCTGCAGCTTGCTTAATAAAAGTAAAATAATAACGAGAAAAGTCCTAATTGAAGAGAAATCCTGTGCCGTGGGTATGTGGATGCAGAAACTGAATTTCCCTCTGGTGTTGGCAGCAGAGGAACTTTTCAGAGTCAAGAGCTTTCTCTCCAGCCCAGATCAAGATCAATGATCAACACCCATAAAATGTCAGGGTGTCTAATCAAAGAACAGATCATCTATTTCTCAAGGAAAAGTGTACAACATAATCCAGCAATGTGGTACTGCTGGCCACAGAGAGCATGGAAAATCCAGGGAAAGAGAAACACCAGTTCCACTTTGGTGAACAGGAAGGATGCTCTGATCTTACAAAATGTGGATCCAGACATCGGAGTGTGATTTGGGGAAGCTTAAAGTGGGCCTGAATCCGATGAATAAAAAGCCACAAGCTCTAGGTGGAACTTTCTAAGAAAAATATTTTAGAGTTCAGAATCCCTCAGTAAGACTCCCCCTACTCCAGTCAATACTTTAAATAATGAAAACATGAAACTATCAATAGCAAAAACAACTTCTATTAATATCACGGTATGAAAATGGGTAATGATACATTGAAGGCAAAAGGAGAAGAGGGAGGCAGAGGGTGAAATGGCTAGACAGCATCACCGACTCAATGGACATGAATTTGAGCAAACTCTGGGAGATGGTGAAGGACAGGGAAGACTGGCATGCTGCAGGCCATGGGGTCACAAGGAGTCAGACATGACTTGGTGAGTAAACACTCACAACACAATGATACATTTTTAGTATCTAGAATGAATAGATCAGAATGTGAATAGAAGCATGCGAAGGATAAGGAAAATCTATACTCAATAAATTGTAATAACCTATAAAGGAAGAGAATGTAAAGAAAGAATATATATGTGTGTATAACTGAACAGCTTTACTGTATATCTGAAATTAACACAATATTATAAATCAACTGTATTTCACTATTCTTTTCTAATTCACAAAGAGAAGAGACTTTGTTTATCTACTGTGGGTTCTGTGCTGTGTTTGGAGGGAAGAGAAAGAATGAAGGAGAGGGGACACTTGTATCCCATGAAACAGAAGAGAATAATACCCCACGAATCCCATTCACATATCCTATAAAACAGAACAAAATTGGAATGTGCAGCTGGAGGACTGCGCATTCCAATGACAGGAAAGGTTTTCCAGAGTACTTCTATCCAGACCACACCCAAGACCAAGAGAATCAGAATGTTGCTCTGGGCACTGGTATTTTCTTTTTCCCCCAGTTTTATTAGGATAAAATTGACATACATCACTGTACAGGTTTAAGGTACACAGCATAATGACTTCACTTATATACATCATGAAATGATTACCATGGTAAGTTTAGTGAGCATCCATCATCTCACATAGATACAAAAAAAAATATTTTTTTTCCTTGTAATGAGAACTCAGGATTTATTCTCTAAACTTTCATATCCATCATAGAGCAGTGTTAACTATAGTCATTATGCATATACTACATCACTAGTATTTAATTATCTTCTAACTGAAAGCTTGCATCTTTTTATTTTGAGCCAATTCAACATAATTAAGATTTATACAATTTCCACACAACAGTAGGATACAAATTCAAGTTCCCATAGACTATAAACTAGGAGACACTGGAAGCACCTGTACTTTCTTAAAAACTCCAAGGTTAGTCTCTTGTGAAGCTGGGTTTGAGAAACACTTAGATCAGCCCTGGGATTTCTTTGGAAGGAATGATGCTAAAGCTGAAACTCCAGTACTTTGTCCACCTCATGAGAAGAGTTGACTCATTGGAAAAGACTCTGATGCTGGGAGGGATTGGGGGCAGGAGGAGAAGGGGACGACAGAGGATGAGATGGCTGGATGGCATCACTGACTCGATGGACGTGAGTCTGAGTGAACTCTGGGAGTTGGTGATGGACAGGGAGGCCTGGCGTGCTGCGATTCATGGGGTCGCAAAGAGTCGAACACGACTGAGCGGCTGAACTGAACTGAACTGAACTACTTTGAAGAAAGACCCTTCCTAACCCTGGGAGGTCTCTAACAAATGGTGAACCTGGAACTTCCCACAGGCACCCTCCCCCAACAGCCATATAGCTCAAATGTTTGTTTCTCTTCCTTTTCGGCATTATCAGTTCCGGTTGCTAAAGGCAGGAAGGCTGGAGTCACTGCTCACTCTTATTTCATGATTTATGATTCAGAAGCAAGACACGGGTAGAAGGTTGGGGTGATGCTTGCTGCTGTGGCTGCCTTTTTTGGTTTGTTTTTAAAAGATATGCTTTCTTTGAGAAACCTTGAAGGTTGATGCGACCAGCAGCACAGTCTGTTCTGTTCCGAAGCCTTGTCTGGATGTAATTGACAACTATATAGACACTGCTGAGGGGAGGGTGTCCGATTCTGCTCGTCCTCAATTGTTCTCAAATTACATGATAAAGTAGAAGTTTTGGATCATTCATACCACAAAGTGTTACGATTCCAGTTACAAAGTCTGTACCACATTAACAAGACTAATTGTAGCTGCCTCGAGCACAGAGCAGCCGAGAAACTCAGAATTCCAAAAGCAAGGTGCTTGCGATACAATTATTTTGCCTATTTGGAAAAGGAAGACTTCCTGTGATTTGAGATTCAGCTCTTTCTCTGTATTGTTGCAATCTGTTCTCATGACCCTTAAGATATGGGTTAGGTTTTGTTTGGGCCCCGTATGGAGACTAGCTATTAGTGCAGTGTTAATATTGCTCAGTTAGATCTTGGGGAGATACTGTCTGAAGTGTGCAAGAGGACATGCCAAATTCACACTCGGCTGGCAAACTCCATCCCTGGTTCATAGAGGCAAAGAACTCTGTGACTTGCATGTGTTCTCACTGACTCTTCCCTCCCAAAGGTAAGCATCAGAATTCTTCCGGTTTGGGGAGACTATAAACACAGTGAGGGCCCGTGGGTCCACACACACGATCCAAAGCAGGTGTCTGCGAAAACGAATCGCCCCGCGATCCTGCGGACCCCTAGCCGCCAGCGGCGGGCTCCGAGCGCACTCCGCCCGGTCACCTGAGCCCACCTGTCCAGTCCTGGCCTCGGAGAAAGCGGGGCTTCCCCAGGGCACCGCCAGCCCCGGAGGCGAGCGGAGGGTAGAGCAGGGACGGGGCGGGAGGTCCGCAGGTGTGGCCCTACCTGCCGCCCGACTGGCCACGGCGGCGAGCCTCGCGGGAGCCTGGTGGGTGATGGATGGCCTGTCTCCCGCCGGGGTCCGAACGGCGGGGCGAGCGGAAGGTAAAAACGCGCAAGCTCGGAGCTTCCCGGCAGGAGCCGGGAGAGCGAGACGCAGGCACAAAAGAACCGGGCTGGGAACGTTTAGATTTTGAAGATGAGTTTCTAGTCCATCTCTGTGGGAGAAAGCAAAACGCGCTCTGGGAAAGTGGAGTGCCAAGAACCTCGCAGAATTTTGGATTGACGTTTGACAAATCATTTTGCCATTCGAACAACCCCTAAGCCTCCCCTTCCCAAACAGCTCCTAACTCCTGTTTGTCTTGTCTGTGAATGATGCTCTATCAGGATCTGAGAAGCAGTATGAAATCAGACCTGAACAGTTGCATCCTTTCATCTCAGGAAATAGCAAAATCATTGAAAATACGTTTAAAAAAATTGTGGAGGGGGATGCATTTTAGATGGTCTGTGCAGGATAAGACAATTGGATATTAAATGTTTAACAGAACTTAATTTCAAAAAAGAATAAAATGAGATAGACGTGTTCTAGAGATATCCTCTGCAGATTAGAATGTGTAAAATTTTCATAATTTGTCTGGCTCTTACGTGTTTAAAAGTCACGAGCAATTTGAATATGTTTGTTTATCCTTGCAAAAAGATGACAACGAGTGGTTTTAGGCAATTCGATTTAAGAAGTGTCCTTTTTAAAACTCATTAGGTTGAGAGCGAGGGTTGAAGCAGACAGACAGGTTAATAGGAAAAAATATATAATAATATATATTATTATTATATAATAATATAATATATATAATATAATATATATATAATAATATAATATAAAATAAATAAAAAAAAATGAAGCATCATGGAGATGGGACTGGTAGAGAGCTATTGTATCATCCGGGCTCTTTGGCAACTGAAGGACAGGTCGGTTCACCGTGAGCATTTCGTCCTGTACAAGCCGCGAGCTGACGGTAATATATCTCGTGTCCAGGAGCAAGGCAGTCCTGGCTGAACGCTGATGCAGTCACCTCTGAGAGCAAAAGAGTTTAGAGAATATAGTGGCTTTATACATACATACACACACACACCCACACACACACACACACATATATATATATATATATATTCATATGTGTGTGTGTGTGTGTGTGTGACGGAAATGTTCTAATTGCAGTCACCAACCCCCTCTGCCTCCCCACTACACCAGTAACAAAATGAAAGCCACGTTTAAAATATCAGTAAGTGAGACTGAACCATGTCACAAAGATGTGCTTTATCTCACTGTGGTTGAAAAGTGATCAGGGCGAAAAAGAACTTGCATGCGTTTCTCTTTTAAATGCTATATTTTAATGTTCTAAGTTTAGAAAACAGAAAAAAAAATTAAAGGAAACCTAATAATCCCATCAGGCTAACACTGATAGTATATACCAAAAAAGAGAAGAAACAAGTACACATGCATTTTATAAAAAAATATTTTTTCTGGATGCTTAAATACTTTTATAAAAGAGCACATTTGAATCCTGTGGGGTTGTTTTGTATAATGTCAAGGTAGTTTTTTTTTTTTTAATTATTGGTAGTAGAGAATAGCCCTATTTATCAGTTTTAATAATAATATATTTTATGGAGCATATGTATGTAATTTCCTTAACTGTTTCCCCATTGTTGGATATGCAGGTTGCTTCTAGATTTCAGTAAAGTAGATACTACAGTAAGGGACATCTTAAAGCAAAATTTTCATTTTTGAATTTATTGATTTCAAATAAATTTTAATGGAGTAAATAAGCCATGATATATGGACATTTTGATAGTTTCATAATAGTTTCCAAGCTATTTTACTAAAAAAAAAAAATGTAGCCTTCCATCCTACCAATAGGAAAATATTAGGCCACATATTTTACAGTATACTCAGTATTATTCAGAATATTATTTTAAATATTTGGTAATTAGAAGGTGAAAATTATTTCTTTTTTGATTATTAACAAAGTTGTCCTTTTTAAACAAAAATTCTTCTGGCTTCCCTTCTTCTGAATTTTTTGGTTCCCTTTTTATTTCATTATTGGTTTCATTTTTATTTCATTATTTTGGGTAGCCCTGAAGCCCCCATATATAAAAATAAAATAGAGTGTTTTTACAAATCACTCCTTCATGGTGTTAATTTTGAACTAAGGTGGTAACCCCAGGTTAAAATAATCATAGCAAGAAATCTTGGGCAAAATTGAGTCAGGTTGCAATTTAAAATGATCTACTGAATTTAGGTTTCCAGCAGGCTTCTTCCACCGTACCTTCATGGGGGGCACATAAAATGATATTATCATCTGTGAAATTACCTCAGAAACTTGAGGTACTTTATAGCAAGTCGTAGTCTCTGATTAGGAAACTCAGACCCGTTGATTTTTGCACTGCCATTCTTTCAAGCCTGAAAATTTGTGTTGTTTTCTTAAACTGTGATGCGATCATTTAAAAATGCCTTCGTGCATTCCGGCACCTTCCACAAGTGAACCAGTGGCCAGTAAATAAAGTAGCAGCCCATGTCCCTTTTAGCAAAAGCTATATATCTGTTCAGACTTGTAATTTGCTCCGTTTATATCCTTTGCCCTTGAACTCTGGTTATTAACGCAATGTTTCTCCAAATGATGCCATATAACTCTGCTCTGAGCACATTCACGGTGACACCCTGCAAACATTCCAAGGGCCAGGGCCAGCCAGGGAAGGGAAGGAAGGACGGCAGAATTGTGGGAGTTGCAGCGCATTACTCAACATGGAGCGGCTGTAAAACTATGACTGTTAATATTCAAATTGCAACAAGGCCAGGGCCAGCCTCAGCTAATATTCTGAAGTCTGGTTGGAAAGCAATTTAGCAAAGTAGCTTTGATTAAAAAAGAAACAGCCAGAATCACTTCTCCCAAGAAAGGAACTAAAAACCTTTCAAAGAATTTGAGGCAGGTGCTCTAATTATACATTTAAAAAATTATTATGGTGATTTTGGAGAGGGGAACTGTTCAGTTACAAAATGCGTATCGTGTATATGTGGTAGAAGTATGGACCAAACTCCTTTGTGTAAACTGTAATGAAATATACCACTTTTTTTTTTTTTGGTTATAATTGTTTGTATCATACATCTTACATAAGACAATTGAGCATTGACTGGGTTTATTGATTTCATCTAAAAAATAAAAAATTTACTAATAAATCTTGTGTGAAACTTTGGACAGGGAGTGGGACCAGTCTTCCTCACAGTATCTGTGAAGGGATGCACTGATTCACCAAGTTAATAATTTTGAGAATGCAGAGACTGTGCAAAATCTACTTTGGAACGGACATTGTTCTCCCACATTTTAGAAAAGAGCATTTACAAAAAAGGTCCCATTCTTTTGAAATAAGAAAGTCATACATATGCAGTAATATGTCCAAGACAGAGCTTGTCCATGTTTGTTTATTTTAAAATATTGTATTTGATTCAAAATAATGTTTTACAAAAGTTTAGTTTTTCAAAGCTCTTTACTACAATAGATTTTAATAGATTTACATTGAAATGACTTTACTGCAAAAGTCCTTTTTTTTTTCTTTTTTTGGCATTTTACCTGGAAGCAAATTGTTCACAGCAATGAGATTTAATTTGTACACCTCCTCCCCAAATCCTAGGCTATGCATAATGCAGTTCATGCAAAAAATGTTGAGGGGAATGAGAAAATAATATACCATCAAATATCGAATTTCATGCTGAAACATAAGCTGCCTGGAACCTCTGGGCACACATCTGTATTTTTAGTGCTCTATGTGCCTTTAGAAATAAGTAAGAAAAGAAAAACTTAAACTACTCCAATTGACTACACTATTAATTTTTTTTGACACAAAGCATGATTTGAATATATTTGCATGTCCAAATATACACACGTGATTATTGCCAATAAAAAACACATAAGCGATAGGTTCCCATGAACACCAAACACACCCAGTGTATTAGCTGCTCTCATTCTGGTATTATTCCCAGAGGAAAAGGAATTCTAGGTTCCAAGTAAGATGTATTAAAAGTACTTGGGGAAAGTCTTTTCGTGGATATGGAGCCATGCATTTTCCTCATATTCTGTCTCTAATTGACTGCACCTAAATTGAAACAGGTTTTTAACCTTTAATTAAAGAAACCAATCTAGTGATCTTAATTTGAGAACATTGTTTGGCTGAGGAATATGAAAACATAAATAAGGGGATTTTAGCATTTCTCTGAGAATTTCAGTATATCATACTTAATGAGTGAGCAGAATCATGAGACAGACACCTTGGTTACATTATTCATCTCTAAATCCCCATCTGATGAGTATCTGATGAACAAGCTCCAGTCTAGTTTTTGAGTTAAATGCATAAAAGAAGGAAGTTGAAAGTTTATTGTACATCATTTGGAATGTACATCAGCTGTAATAAAATTATGAGCTTTATAATAATGAGACTTTTATTAAAATCGACCTTGTGATACGGATGGTTTTCTACTTGTGAAACCTTGAGGTGTTTGTTTTTATATATTTCATTCAGAAAACTGTGATCCCACTGTGCCAGTAAAACCAAGTTTGAAGAGCCTGGCTCACATGTTTTTGAGTTTTCAGGGCTAAATGACTGCTAAAATGCACGTGAGACCTAAAAATGTGTACTGTGTTAGATGCATAGTCTATATGAATAGTAAGTAGATGTAGTGTTATTTTGGTACAGGACATGTATTCTGTTGATAGAATGATAACAGAGCTTATTAAAAATTCTGAATGTCTTGAAATTTGATGATTCTCCACAGACTAAACTTTGGACTTTCTACCTTGCTCTCCTAAATAAAATGCATTTATGCACAAGGCAGACAATATGTGGTGCAGTTACTTACTCTTGCAGTAGTTTCAAATATCTGATTCCAAAATGTTAAGAAAGACCATTCCTGGTTCAACCCTTCATTTCCCTTCTCATAATTGCAGCTGCCTCCAACATTTCTGTTATATTTCTTCAGAATTCACTTTCCTATCTGTAAGCAACATGTTTGTATTGCTATGTCTTAACAACTACTTCTTCCTCTTCTCTGCCCTCTTAGAGTTATTTGAATTTGGGGCATTATCAATGGACTTTCCACAAAAGAAGAAGAAGATTTATCTCTCTTTACTACCCCGGCCCCCAACTGTACTTACATCTTTAATATTCTTAATACTGTTATATTTTTTTATTAATATTCAGTGTGTAATACTATTAATAAGTTCTGCTGAAGACTGTGCTAGGGAATAAACACACCTTTTCTTACACATTTTCTGTTTTTCATAGAGTTAATAATTCCTTTGCTTTTAATTTAGTTTACTTTTTTTGTTCTTTTACTTTCTAGGTAGTCTCCACTAAGTCATCATTAAATTCTCTGGCAGTCTCCTCTCAAGACATTTATATATACTTCAGTTACTTTTTCAAGACTTTAATTCTGGAAACTTCTACCTCCTTCTAGACCAGCAACCCTTATCATCTGGGCCCTGCTGTCCTTCTGGACTCTCCCTTCAGAACTATGCTCCACCAGTCTGCTGTGTTGGGTCTTCTGTTACTGTATCACTTTTCTTTCTTTTTCTTGCTTTAGTCTCTTATATATGTGGCACCCATCCCCCTATGGCTAACTATAAAAAGGAGTGGGGCTTTGCAGTCTAAAAGTATTCTTGTTTTAGCCACCCTGTTAACTAGTAATCTTCTTGGACTAGAATTCTAGAATAGAAAATCTTTTCCTTTCTACTTTTATAGGTATCTTTATCAAAAAGTCAATTTGAAGTCATTTTTTTAAAATACAAATCAATGATTAGGTAATTAATATAGTCTATTAAAATGAAATTTAAAGACATGACACCCCCCAAAAAGAGTTTTATTATTTTACTTGTGATTATAAAACACCTTGTAGTTTTAAAAAAATTTTTACTTAGAAAGACTACAGTACTATAGTGTATAATTTTCCACTCCTAGAAGATTCTAATTGTGCATACCACATGTCCTAGTGTTTTCTTAACATCATTTTCATATTTATATTGTTTATATGTTATTTTTTTATGTAGCATGTTATTGATTATCTCAGCAACTGATTATTCCCAAAATTAGTAGAGGATTGCTGACTATAAAGTGAAATATGTATGAAATATGAATGTATGATGCTGAATTGAGCTCCACATTGGCCAACGAAGCAAAAGGTACCACACCTTAAAGAAGATTAATTTCTATTATGAGATTCCTGAAAAGTGAAAATTGAGATAGAAGAAATAGATTATATTATAGAAGAGTTATATTCAACAAGAAAAAATTTAAAGTAAGTTATTCCAAATCCTACTTGCATATGCAAATTTTGATAAGCTGAATGCTAGGCCTTCAACACACTTTCTTAAAACCTTAAAACAAAACATACTACCTAGCATTGAAATATTGTGAGGACTATTCTTTTGATATGTGATTTGCTGCATTTGACTTGAATAAACATTCTACCTTTACAGTGATTTATTGAATCAGCTTCCATAAATTCTAATTAACAAGAAAACTGGTAGATATCTAAGAACACTCTATAAAATCATTCCTCCCAAGAACTGTACACAGTGAAGTAAAAGTGAGAGTGGATATAAAATAAGATTTTAAAAATATTACCAACTTTAATATCATTCTCATAAGCTTCACAAGTCCAGTGCAATATATTTCAGGCCTGTGAAGGTCAATACAAAATGACAGATTGAAAAACTGTACGTGACTTGCAAAAGTCATTTTTAGGCAAGCTGTTTACCAAGACTTAAATTAAATTAAAGCTTACCTTGTATCAGACATTTTTATTTTATCTGGATTGTGGCCTCGTTTTCAAAGAAGATCACTTTTATCTCTGGTTGTCAAGTAGATATTACCATTGTGAAAATGAGCTTGATGGCATGTGGCAAATACTGATTAAGTGCTGGCCCCTTTCCTTGAAGAAATGAATTTTTATCATTGGAAATAAAATACCAAGGTTTTTTTTTCTCTCATAATTCGCAGCTTCTTCCTGAGATTGTAATCGACAGAAGGAATGGGTTCCAGTGTTAACACAGGATTTGAGTCAGACACAGCTGGGTTCAAATCCCATGTCTGCTGCTTATGAGAAAGCTACTAAACTTATCTGTGGTTGCTGGTTACCTCGCAAGTGAAATAAGGATAATCACTGGTGTTTATCAGAATTTAACGAGGTATGAAAGACAGAGCCTGGCTTAGAGGAAGCACACTCATAATCTGAAAGTCATTGTTGCTGTTCATGATTTCATTGTTGGTTTCACATCTGTATTATTATCATTTTCTTATATTTTTATTGTTAACTTTTCTACCAACTGGCATTATAATTTCAGTGCTCTGGGTTTCAGATATTATATACTAAAAATATTAGAGATGAAGTTCCTGAAATGATATAATTTTAACCACATCAAGCTGGTTCTCTATGTCTGAGTTTCTAGCACTTTACCTGTTTTAGAACCCTCATCATCTGAGAGTGGACACCTTGAAAGTTTGCAAATCTCACTGCTTAGAGCTTTCTCTGGATGAATGTGATTTAGAGATGAGCCTGTTGTGCCTTCTGGCTCATTATGCTGCTCCAGTTTTCTTTTCTAAGATCTGCCTCCACGGCTGCCAAGGAGAAATCAACCAGACAAGGGGTGCAGCTCTGTCTGTCCATCATGACCCCAGGACACTCCTGTTGGTACTATTAGAGTTCTTGCATGAGTTGTGAGATGGATGAGCTGATTTGACTTTGTCAGTGCTGTCCAGTTCACCTCATTTTTTCAGGATGGGTCTAAGCTTACTGGGCACAAAATAAAAGGAAATTTGGGTCACATTTAATTAAACACTCTTTATTAAACATTTCATTAAAAACTAGTTTTCAGAATAAAGACATTTTCACTAGCAGTCTCCAAAAGTGACCATTGACATTTCAAGTGCCACCATGAACTCAGTCATACATTTGATGTTCTAATCCAATTATCATATATAAAAAATATCAAAAAAACTACATTAATTATTAAGCATAGCACATAAAAAATGCATAATAAACACATAATACACATGCACCTTTTGTTGAATCGTAAGGTATACACTCTCGTGTATAACTTGGTTAATCATTCCAGATGTCTTCCACAGGTCCTGTGTCCATGAAGACTAACCAAGAGTGTCATTTATATTTAGTAATGTAGAAAGAAAAGCTATATAATTTGGCCCTTCAACCCTTCAGGTCCAGATGTCAGGTCCAGTAGTCTGCACACCTTTGAGGGTGGTGGTGGGCAGAGATGGGCAGCGCGGCCCCAGTGTCCAAAGAAGTGTTGGCAAAGTCTTTACACTGTAGAAGGAACACAGGTGAGAAGAGAAGCTGAATCGGCCACTGGCTCGGAGTGTGACCAGCTTGCCCTATCCGCCCAAGTTCTGGAGGAGATTTCAAAATAATGGTAATAGTAGATGATAGTTTTAAAAAATTAAAGATAATTTTTGGAACAGTTTTAGGAAGGTTGTAAAGAAGGAACAGAGATTTATACCCCTCTCTTCATACATGCATGGCTTCCCCCATTATCAACATTACTCACCAGAATAGTATCCCTCTCCACACCTCCCCCCCACCACCCCGCCGGGATTACTGAATATTGACACATCATAATTGCCAAAAGTTCATCATCGATCTTTGAGTTCATTCACCCAAGCTGATGTACAGTTTATGGATTTGGACTTATCTATGGTGACACTGATTAATTGTTATAGCATCATATAAAAGTATTTTCATTGCACTCAAATCCTCTGTGCTCTGCCAATTCATCTTTCTCCCGCATGGCCAACCCTTGTTGTTGTTTAGTCACTAAGTTGTGTCCGACTCTTTTTCAACCCTATGTATTGCATCCCGTCAGGCTCCTCTGTCCATGGGATTTCCCAGGCAAGAATACTGGAGTGGGTTACCATTTCCTTCTCTAGAGGCTCTTCCTTACCCAAGGATCAAACCCATGTCTCCTGCATTGGCAGGCAGATTCTTTACTGCTGAGCCACCAGGGGAGCCCCCCATGGTCACCTCTAGTGACCACTGATTTTATTATTGTATCATACCCGGAGTCATACAGTAGGTAGTCTTTTCAAATTGGCTTCTTTCATTTAGTAATATGCATTGAAAATTCTTCTGTGTCTTTTCCTAATTTAATAGGTCATTTCTTTTTAGTGCTGGATAATGTTCCACTCTCTGGGTGTATCACAGTTTATATATCCATTCACCTACTGAAGGACATCATAGTAGAGGTGGCTGTTGCAGTTTTTAAAATGAGACACCATAAATTTTGCTGCATTTGTCAACTCTTCCTTTCATAAAAGATTTCTCTGTAACATGCAGGGCTGTTTTACCTACAGTAGAATTTCCATCAAGATTGGAGTCAATCCTTTCAAACTCGACAACTGCTTTATCACCTAAGCTTATGTAATACTCTAAGTTCCTTGTTGTCGTTTCAATAATCTTCGTAGCACTCTCACCAGAAGTAGACTCTATTGCAAGAGATCATTTCCCTTGTTCATCCATAAGAAGCAATTTATCTGTTCAAATTTTATCATGAAATTGCAGTTGAGTCACATCTTCAGACTTCACCTCTAATTCTGGTTGTCTTCTACCAGATTCTGGTGATTTCTACCACATCTGCACTGAAGTATTAAACACATCAAAGTTATCCATGAAAATGGGCATCAACTTATTCCATACGCCTGTGTAAGTTGATATTTTGACCTCTTCCCATGAATGACAAAAGTTTTCAATGGCAACTAGAATGGTAAATCCTATCCAGAATGTTTTAAATCAAATTTTCTCAGATCCATCAGAGGATCTGAGGCAGCTATAGCCTCACATATATTCTTAAATAATAAGACTTTAAAGTCAAAATGACTCCTTGATTCCATAGGCTACCGAATGGATGTTGTGATAGCAGGCATGAAAACAATATTAATCTCTTTGTACATCTCCATCAGAGCTCTTGGGCAAGCAATGATCTCACTAAGAGATCATTGCAAGAAACGATCTCTTGCAATACAGTCTACTTCTGGTGAGAGTGCTACGAAGATTATTGAAACGACAACAAGGAACTTAGAGTATTACATTGTCCATGAGAAGAAATACTTTGAGAGGAATCTCCTATTTTTTTCCCTAAGCAGTAGATCTCAATAATGGGCTGAAAATATTCAATAAGCCATGTTGTAAACAGATGTGCTGTCATCCAGGCTTTTTCCATTTATAGTGTGGGCAGACAAATTTAACATGATACTTAGTTCAGTTCAGTTCAGTCGCTCAGTCGTGTCCGACTCTTTGCGACCCCATGAATCACAGCACACCAGGCCTCCCTGTTCATCACCAACTCCTGGAGTTCACTCAGACTCACGTCCATCAAGTCGGTGATGCCATCCAGCCATCTCATCCTCTGTCATCCCCTTCTCCTCCTGCCCCCAATCCCTCCCAGCATCAGAGTCTTTTCCAATGAGTCAACTCTTCGCATGAGGTGGCCAAAGTACTGGAGTTTCAGCATCATTCCCTCCAAAGAAATCCCAGGGCTGATCGCCTTCAGAATGGACTGGTTGGATCTCCTTGCAGTCCAAGGGACTCTCAAGAGTCTTTTCCAACACCACACTTCAAAAACATCAATTCTCCAGCGCTCAGCTTTCTTCACAGTCCAACTCTCACATCCATACATGACCACTGGAAAAACCATAGCCTTGACTAGACTTTGTTGGCAAAGTAATGTCTCTGCTTTTCAATATGCTATCTAGGTTGGACATAACTTTCCTTCCAAGGAGTAAGTGTCTTTTAATTTCATGGCTGCAGTCACCATCTGCAGTGATTTTGGAGCCCCCAAAAATAAAGTCTGACACTGTTTCCACTGTTTCCCCATCTATTTCCCATGAAATGATGGGGCCGGCTGCCATGATCTTCGTTTTCTGAATGTTGAGCTTTAAGCCAACTTTTTCACTCTCCTCTTTCACTTTCATCAAGAGGCTTTTGAGTTCCTCTTCACTTTCTGCCATAAGAGTGATGTCATCTGCATATCTGAGGTTATTGATATTTCTCCCAGCAGTCTTGATTCCAGCTTGTGCTTCTTCCAGCCCAGCGTTTCTCATGATGTACTCTGCATATAAGTTAAATAAGCAGGGTGACAATATACAGCCTTGACGAACTCCTTTTCCTATTTGGAACCAGTCTGTTGTTCCATGTCCAGTTCTGACTGTTGCTTCCTGACCTTCATATAGGTTTCTCAAGAGGCAGCTCGGGTTGTCTGGTATTCCCATCTCTTTTAGAATTTTCCGCAGTTTATTGTGATCCACACAGTCAAAGGCTTTGGCATAGTCAATAAAGCAGAAATAGATGTTTTTCTGGAACTCTGGAACTTGCTTTTCGATGATCCAGCAGATGTTGGCAATTTGATCTCTGGTTCCTCTGACTTTTCTAAAACCAGCTTGAACATCTGGAAGTTCACGGTTCACATACTGCTGAAGCCTGGCTTGGAGAATTTTGAGCATTATTTTACTAGCGTGTGAGATGAGTGCAATTGTGCGGTAGTTTGAGCATTCTTTGGCATTGCCTTTCTTTGGGATTGGAATGAAAACTGACCTTTTCCAGTCCTGTGGCCACTGCTGAGTTTTCGTGATACTTAAGGGCCCTAGAATTTTTAGAATGGTAAGTGAGCATTGGCCTCAACTTAGTCACCAGCTGCAGTAGCTCCTAATAGGAGCGTCAGCAAAAAACCCTGCAGATATTTGTCCAATGTTTTTTCTGTTTCTATTGATATGATTATGTGATTCTTTTCTGCTTGTATGATTAATAGTTTTTTTTAAAGTTTTTTTGAAATTTACCCCTGCACTTCATCTTTCTTTCCAATGTCATTGAGAAAAAAATTAACATGTAACTTTGTGTAAGTTCAAGATATATAGTGTGATGATTTGATATGTATGTATCTTGCAAAATGATTACCACAATAATTTGAAGGTTTGAATTCAGCATTGATTTATCCTCTCTAGCTATGGAAGTCCTAGATGACATTTTCTTCCTGTAGAAGGATGTTTTGGCTGCACTGAAAATCTGTTGTTTAGTTTAGCCATCTTCATTCATTTTCTTAGCTAGATCTTCTGGATAATTTGTAGCGACTTCTATATCAGCAATCGCTACTTAACCTTTTTTTTTTACATTATGAAGATAGCGTCTTCCTTAAACCTGATGAATCAGCCTCTGCTAGCTTCAAACTTTTGTTCTGCAGCTTCTTCACCTCTTGTAGTGTTCATAGAATTGAAGAGAGTTAGGGGCTTGCTGGAGAAGGCAATGGCACCCCACTCCAGTACTCTTGCCTGGAAAATCCCATGGACGGAGGAGACTGGTAGGCTGCAGTCCATGGGGTCGTGAAGAGTCAGACACGATTGAGCGACTTCACTTTCACTTTTCACTTTCACATATTGGAGAAGGAAATGGCAACCCACTCCAGTGTTCTTGCCTGGAAAATCCCATGGACGGAGGAGCCTGGTAGGCTACAGTCCATGGGGTCGCTAAGAGTCGGACACGACTGAGCGACTTCACTTTCACTTTTCACTTTCACATATTGGAGAAGGAAATGGCAACCCACTCCAGTGTTCTTGCCTGGAGAATCCCAGGGCAGGGGAGACTGCTGGGCTGCCGTCTATGGGGTCACACAGAGTCGGACATGACTGAAGTGACTTAGCAGGGGCTTGCTATGGATTGTGCTTTGGCTGAAGGGACTGTTGTGGCTGGTTTGATATTCTTTCCAGACAGCTAAAACTTTATGCATATCAGCAATAAGGCTGTTTGCTTTCTTATCATTCATGTATTCACTGGAGTAGGTACTTTTAATTTCCTTTCTGCCTGTCTTAGCTTTCTATATGCCTTCCTAAGTTCAATCATTTCTGGATTTTCCTGGTGGCTCAGACAGAAAAGCATCTGCCTGCAGTGTGGGAGACCTGGGTTCAATCCCTGGGTTGAGAAGATCCCCTGGAGAAGGGAACAGCTATCTATTCCAGTATTCTTGCCTGGAGAATTCCATGGACAGAGGAGCCTGAGGTCTGTAATCCATGGGGTTGCAAAGAGTCAGACATTTGATATAAAATGAAAGACATGTGACTGTTCCTTTCATTTGAACACTTAAATACCATTATAAGTTTATTAATTGGCCTGATTTTAATATTGTTGTGTCTCAGGTTAGAGGGAGGCCCAAAGATAGAGAAAAAGATGGAGGAACAGCCAGTTGGTGGAGCAGTCAGAACACAGACAACATTTATCTAATAAGTTTCCAGTCTTATATATAAGGGCAGGATTTGTGGAAGCCCAGATCAATTACAATTGCAACATTAAAGATGACTGACCACAGGTAACCATAATAAATATGATACTAATTAAAAAATATAAGATGTTTCACGAATTATCAAAATATGACCTAGAGACACAGAGTGAGCAAATGCTGGTGGAAAAATGGTGCTGATACATTCTTTGACACTGATTGTCACAACTCTTCAATTTGTAAAAGATGCAATATCTGCAAAGTGCAATAAAATGAACATGGAATATTTGCAGGGTTTTTTGTTTTTTTTTTTGCAAATACCCGTTATCAAGTTGAGAAAATTACTCTCCATTCCTAGTTTAGATTTTTAAAAAATCACAAATGGATTCGATTTCATCCAATGTTTTTCCTGCTTCTATTGATATGATCATGTGATTTTTCTTTTTCTTTTTTTAGCCTGCTCTATGAACAAGTTTTTTTTTTTTAATTTTTTGAACTTGTACTTTATCTTTCTTTCCATTGTTATTGAGAAAAAAATGGCCATGTAACTTTGTGTAAGTTTAAGGTATACAGTGTGGTGATTTGATATATATCTTGCAAAATGATTACCACAATAAGGTTAGCACATCCATTATTGTTGTTGCTGTTTAATCACAGCCCACCAGCCTCTTCTGTCACAGGATTTCCCAGGCAAGAATACTGGAGTGGGTTTCCATTTCCTTCTCCAGGGGATCTTCCTGACCCAGGGATCGAACCCAAGTTTCCTGCATTGCAAGTGGATTCTTTACTGCTCAGCCACCAGGGAAACCCAGCACATCCATTTTCTCACATAATTAAAATTTGGTGTGTGTATTATAAGAGGACATAAGATCTACTCTCTCAGTAACTTCCCAGCCAGTAATACAATATTGATAACTATAGTTGCCATGCTGTACGTTTGATCCCCAGTATTTACTTATCTTACAATTGGATGTTTCATTTTGATCAACATCTCCCTACCACCCACCACTTGCAGCCTGTGGCAACCAGTACTCCACTCTGTTTCTATGAATTTGACTTTTCATTTTAGATCCTAAATATAAGAAAGAGTGTACAGAACTTGTGTTTCTCTGTCTCACTTAGTTTATTTATCATAAAGCTCTCAAGGTCCATTCAGTTGATTTTAAGTGACAGGATTTCTTTTTTATGCGCAGATAATATTCCATTTTCTTTATCCATTTACCTGTTGATGAACACTTAGATTAATTTTATGTCTTGGTGGTGGTGATGGTTTAGTCACCAAGTTGTATCCTCCTTCCATGGGATTCTCGAGGCAAAAATACTGGAGTGGGTTGCCATTTGTTCTCCAGGGGATCTTCCCGACTCAGGAAACACACCCGGGTCTCCTGCACTGCAGGTAGATTCTTTACCAACTGAGCTACAGGGAAGCCCTAGAATTTTATGTCTTGGCTATTGTGAAATATGCTGCAATGAACATAAATCCACAGCTCTCTCTCTGAGACAGCAATTTAATTTCCTTAAGATATAAACTCAGAATTGGGATGACGGGATCATAGGATAGTTCTGTTTCTAATTGTGTGAGAAAACTCCATATGTTTTCCAAGTGGATGGACCAGTTTACTTTCTCATCAATAGTCCACCAACTTCCCCTTTCCTGCACATCCTCACTGACACTTAACCATTCTAACAGGTGTGAGGAGGTATCTTACTGTGCCTTTCATGCACATTTCCATGACGATTAGTAATTTTCACTGTATTTTCATGTATCTCTTGTCTGTTTGCCTGCATTCTTTAGAAAAATGTCTATCCAAGTCCTCTTCTCAATTTTAAAAATTTTTTTGCTATTGAGTTGTATGAGTTCCTTCCATGTTTAGGATATTAACCTCTTATCTGATATATGATATGCCGATTTTTTTTTTTTTTTTTTGCCATTAAGTAGGTTTCTTGTTCACTCTGTTGATTGTTTATTTTGCTAAACAGAAACTTGTCAGTCTGATGTAGTTCCACGTGTATGTTTTTGCCTCTGTTGCTTGTTCTTTTGGCACTATATCTAAAAACTCATTGCTAGCATCAGTGTCAAAGAGCGTCTCCATATTTTCATTTAGGGTTTTTATAATTTCAGGTAGTATATTATAGTCTTTAATCCATTTCAAATTATTTTTTTAGAGTGATATAAGGTAGGGATCCAATTTCACTCTTTGGCAGGTAAATATCTAGTTTTTTTTCAGCATCACTTCTTGACTGTCTTTTCCTCTTTGAGTGTTCTTGGCTCCCTTTACAAATATTAATTGGCCCTGTATTTGTGAGTTTACTTCTGTGCTATCTATTATACTCCATGTGTGTGTTTTATGCCACTACCATTCTTTTGATTTCTATTGTTTGCTGGCATATTTGAAATTAGAGGGAGGGATGCCGCCAACTTTGCTTTTTTTTTCTCAAAAAGTTTTTGAGTATTCAGGGTCTTCTGTGGTTCCATATGAATCTTAGGATTGTTTTTTCTATTTCTGTGAAAAATGTCATTGGCATTTTGATAGAGACTTTATTCAGTCTATAGATGGCTTTGAGTAGTACAGCCTGTTTAACAATACTCTTCCTATACGTGAGTGAGAAATATCTTTTCCTTTGTTTCTTCTTTAACTTCTCTCATCAGTGTCAGTTTTCCATGTACAGGTCTTTCACCTCCTTAGTTAAACTTATTCCTAAGTATTTTATCACTTTTGATATGATTGTAAATTGTGTTATTTTGTTTCTTTTTCAGATATTTTACTGTTAGTGTGTAACTAACAGTAAATCAGTGCAACTGATTTTTGAATGCTGATTTTGTATCCTTCAACTACTGAAATCATTTATTAGTTCTAAAAGCATTTGGTGAAATCTTTAGGGTTGCTACATCTATAATATCATAACATCCACAAATATAAACCATATTATTTCTTCCTTTCTGATTTGGATGACTTTACTTTTTTTTTCTTGCCTAAGTGCTCTGACTTGAATTTCTAGTACTATGTTGAATAGGAATGGTAAGAGCAGGCACCCATATCTTATTCTTAATTTTAGAGAAGCTTTCAGCTTTCCACCATTGATTTTGTTCGTTATGGGTTTGTCATATATGGCCTTTATATATTCATGTATAACTTTCCTGTTCACAATTTTTAAAAGCTTTTATCATAGAAGAGTGTTGAGTTTTGTCAAATGTTTCTTTGTACATCTGTTGAGAATATCATGTGATTTTTATTCTTCATTCTATTAATGTGGTATATCACCTTTATTGATGTGCATATATTGAACCGAACTGGCATCTCAGGGATCATTCTCATTTAACCTTGGCATATGATCCTTTTAAAGTGCTGTTGAATTTGATTTGCTAGAATTTTGTTCAATATTTTTCATTTATATTCATTAGGGATTTTTGGCCTGTAGTTTTTTTTTTTTTTTTTCCTTATATTGTGCTTACCTGTCTTTGCTGTCAGGCTAATGCTGGCCTCATAAAATAAATTCAAAAGTGTTCCAGTCTCTTCAATTTTTTGGTTAGGATTTGAGGAGGATTGATGTTAACTCTTCTTTAGGATAGAATTCACCAGGGGAACCATCTGGTTCTGGGTGATCCTTTCTTGGTAGGATTTTAATTACTGCCTCCACCTCCTTGGTCTTTATTGATCTGCTCAGATTTTCTGTTCCTTTTTGATTCAATCTTGGAAGATTGTATATTATAGGAATTTATTAATTTCTTCTAGGTTATCCAATTTTTGGCATATCATTGTTCATAATAACCTCTTTTGATGCTTTGTATTTCTGTGGTCAGTTGTAGTCTCTTATTTTATTTGAGCATTCTCTCTTTTTTCTTGGTTAGTCTAGCTAAAGATTAGTCAGTTTTATTTACCTTTCAAAAAAACTAGTTTCCTTGATTTTTTTCTATTGTCTTTCTTGTTTTCATTTCTTTATTTGTGCTCTTATCTTTTTACACCTTTCCTGTTGCTAATGTTGGGCTTGGTTATTTCTCTATTTAATTTCTTGAGGTATAAGGGTGGTGTGTATGAAAATCTTAAAAGTGTTTATATGCAAATTTTCTTTTTCTTAATGTAAGTATTTATTTCTGTACACTTTCCCCTAAATACAGTTCTGCTGTACCACATAACTTTTCACATGTTTTTCATTTTTATGTGTGTCAAGAGACTTTCTGATTTTTCTTTTTATTTCTCCATTGACCCATCGGCTGTCAAGACGTGTGTAGATTAATTTACATGCATTTATGAATATTTCCGTTTTCCTTCTGGTTTTGATTTCTAGTTTCTTACTATTTTGGTCAGGATAGATCCTTAATTTTATTTCAATCATTTAAAATTTGTTAGTGCTTGTTTTGTGTTCCAAAATATGACCTATACTGGATGATGTTCTGTGTGAGTTTGAGAAGAATGTGTGTTCTGGTGCTATTGGATGTAATGAGTTGCATGTGTCTATTAGGTACATTTGGTCTATAGTATTATTCCAGCACTCTGTTTGCTTATTAATTTTCTGTCTGGATGATCTATCCAAAGTTGAAAGTGGGGTATTGTAATCCCCTACTACTGCGGTAGTAATATTGTATTGAATTCTCCTACTATTACTGTAGAGACAGAAATACAAGAATGTGTCTCCTTTTGGTTCTGTTAATATTTGCTTTGGTTATTTAGGTGCTCCAATGTTGGGTCCATATATATTTACTATTGCTATCTGATTAATAGTTCTTAAATAATATTACTTGCTAAATTAGAGTATTGACAATCAATTGTGTGTGCCTTATTGCTTATTTTTGTCTTTCTTTTTGTTACTGGACCATTAAATCCTAAATCTGAGTCCCGCTGACCAAACACATATTTACAGCCCTCCTGCTAAATGGTAGATGCCATGTTCTGAGCTGGAACCAAACTCAGGACTGAGCCAAGGACAGAGCCCCTGCCCCCATAGGTCAACTTCTTGAAGGCAAGGCAGACAATTTCTTTACTTCTCCCACCTCTCTTCACTACTTGCCTAACTCATAGTGGGTGATTAAAAAAAACAAAAAGGCTAAAAAAATGAAAGAATTGATGCTTTTGAACTGTGGTGTTGGAGAAGACTTGAGAGTCCTTTGGACTGCAAGGAGATCAAACCAGTGTATCCTAAAGGAAATCAGTCCTGAATACTCATTGGAAGAACTGATGCTGAAGTTGGATCTCCACTACTTTGGCCACCTGATGGGAAGAACTGTCTCATTGGAAATGACCCTGATGCTAGGAAAGATAGAAGGCAGAAAGAGAAAGGGATGACAGAGGATGAGATGGTTGGATGGCATCACCGACTCAATGGACATGAGTTTGAGCAAGCTCTGGGAGTTGATGATGGACAGGGAAGCCTGGCATGCTGCAGTCTGTGGGGTTGCAAAGAGTTGGACATGACTGAGCGACTGAACTGAAAAAATAAAGCATCTTTTGAATGGGTTAACAAAAGGATCTGTGTCACCTTTGTATGCTTATATGATCACTGTGGTTATCAATTCAGTAATCTGATCAACTAATTTTTTTTAATGCCCTACTGGATAAGCAGTTACCTTTATAGGCATATGAGGTAGAAAAGAGGGAGGGGGAAGGAAAGAAGTGTCCTCTTTACCAGTTCTTGAGTTTAAACAAGTCATTTAATATCATATAAGAGAACAAACTGGCCTTACACATCTCAAAAATGTCATCTGTGAGGGCTAAGACATGTGTGGAAACATATGGGCGATGCCAGACACCCTTCAGATGTCAGCAGCATGCCCACGCACACCTTGCTTTAACCACCTTCCCATCTTCCCTTCCCACTTTCAGTTCAACAAAACCTCCCTTTCCCAAAACACACATATACAACTTTATTGAAAGAAGTTATATAGAACATGGCAGACAGATGATAGCTATTATTTTTGAGTAGGTCTGATTGTTCAGACCTTTCATAGTGTGGACAATGTAGTGTAGGCAACCATATGCCATGCTCTTCTACCTGATAAGACTTGGTTAGTATGAGATGGCTAAAGGAACTCTCTTGTATTTATATTTTGGTAAGACTGTCTCTATACATAAAACGTTTAACCTGAATTGATACAAATTAAGTGTAATATATAACCTTTCGATTCAAATAAATAATCAATATTTCTTCATGCCTAAATATGTTCTCTTTATCCCCTAATAAACTCCTTAGTCATTTCAGTTCAGTCACTCAGTTGTGTCCGACTCTTTGCGACCCTGTGGATTGCAGCACACCAGGCTTCCCTCTCCATCACCAACTCTTGGAGTTTACTCAAACTCATTTCCATTGAATCGGTAATGCCATCCAACCATCTCATCTTCTGTTGTCCCCTTCTCCTCCTGCCTTCAATCCGGGTCTTTTCCAATGAGTCAGTTCTTCACATCAGGCAGCCAAAGTATTGGAGCTTCAGCTTCAACATCAGTCCTTCCAATTAATATTCAGGACTGATTTCCTTTAGGATGAACTGGTTGGATCTCCTTGCAGTCCAAGGGACTCTCAAGAGTCTTCTCCAACACCACAGTTCAAAAAGCATCAATTCTTCGGCATTCAGCTTTGTTTATGGTCCACCTCTCACATCCATACATGACTACTGGAAAAACCATAGCCTTGACTAGACAGACTTTTGTTGGCAGAGTAATGTCTCCACTTTTTAATATGCTGTCTAGGTTGGCCATAACTCCTAACATAAACTCCTACTTGTCTTTGAAAATTCATTGTGGGAAAATATTTGTAATGCTTTGAGACAAAATATTAATATTCTAGTATATGAAGAGTTCTTACAAATCAGTAAGAAATTCCATAGGAGAATGAGCAAATCATGATGAGTGAATTATCAGGAAAAAGACAATAAATGTATGAAACAGTAAAATAACATAAGTTATAAAACAATATGTTTATGAAACAAGTCACCAGACAAAAGCAAATAAAGAAACATCCATTTTAGTTTCTCATTTTAACAATAATTACGAAGATATTAGTAAGTAGAGTTTGGCAAGGATACATACTCCTTTACTGTTGAAAGAAATTGACAGGAAGTTTTGTACTTTCAAATGGAAATGGACCCAGCAACCTTACTTCTAGAAATGTGCTGTAAAAAAGTACTACCATGGTCACAGAAACATTGTTCATGAGTATTTTCAAGTAGATTTGTTAGTAATAGTAAAACACTACAAATAGTCTTAATGTTCATGTAGTTGGTAAGTGATTATTCAAGTTTTGAGGTGGGCTTCCTTAGTGGTTTGGTGGTGAAGAATCCTTCTGCCAATGCAGGAGCTGTGTGTTCAATCCTTGGATTAGAAAGATCCCCTGGAGGAGGAAATGGCAGCTCACTCCAGTGTTCTTGCCTGGGAAATCTCATGGACAGAGGAACCTGATGGGCTACAGTCTATAGGCTCACACAAGAGTCAGACATGACTTAGCAACTAAACAACAGCAACAAAGTTTTGATGTGTCTGTGCCATAAATTCTAGACACACCTTAAAAATGCCTAGCATGGAAAGATCTCCAAGATATGTCACGTGAAAAAAAAGACAGAAGCCAACAAGTAATGCATATATGCTTACACGCAAAAAAGACCATATATAAATGTGCCAAAGGAGCACTTCAGAGGATGCAAAGCAAACTGTGAAAAGGTGATATTTCTTGGTGGCAGGGGAGAAGGTGTTAATAAGGAGTCCGTGAAAAGAGAAAGGAGAGTCTCACATAGGTGTTATCCTGATCATTTTAATCTTTTGAAGATAGAATCTATTTAGATATTTTATATTTAAAAACAAAGACAAAATAAGTTATTTCAATTCAACTTTATGAATCTTATTAAAGAGGTATATTATCTTCTTAATGATGTGTGGTAACTCTTTATATGTTCATATGTTCTCTTAATATAATGTGTTAGTTTAATATATTAAATTCTTCCAAACAAGTACATTTCATGTACTATGAAAGTAGCCAGAACTTTATTCTAATATTTTTAATATTTTATGGTTTTAAATGTATGTACTTCTCTGGTACATCTACAATGATTTTTTTTTCTGCTGTGAAGTAGAGGTTTACTTTGAATTTTGTATTTTCTTAAGGCTCTAATTAATTATTCAATTCAAAAATTAAACAGTTTTCTTTTTCTTATTAAAATAAAATATATGCAGAAGTGTTAGTCACTCAGTTTTGTGTGACTCTTTGCGACCCCATAGACTGTAGTTCTCCAGTCTCCTCTGCCCATGGAATTTTCCAGGCAAGAATACTGGAGTGGGTTGCCATTTCTTTCTCTAGAGGATCTTCCCAACCCAGGGATCAAACCAGGGTCATCTGCATTGCAGGTAGGTTATTTATTGTCTGAGCCACTGGGAGGCAGGTGAATATAAAATGTAAACTTTATCATAAATAAATGATCAAATGCACATGGGCCTTGTTTATATATTTTTCTCTTCCATTGATATATATATATATATAAAATATTGATATATATATATTATATTGATACTGATATATTCCATTGATATATCTATTGCTTATCCAGTACCACAGTTTTATTATAAGCTTGCAATATGGTTGGCAATCTAATACAGTAAGGTTCCATTTATGCTCTTGTTTGCTAAACTTTCTTGACTATTTTTGTACATGTTCTTTTAGCATCAACATGACATGTGCCATTAAATATTGTACTGCAATTTTGATTTGTATTATATTTAAACCATAGATACACTTAGAAAAATATGTCTTCATAATATTGAATTTTTGTATGTAACATACATCTCCACTTTTCATTTGATTATATAGTGTTTTATGTTATCTGGTAAAGTTTCTATTTATTGTTTTGTTCACATAGCTACTTAATATTTCTAATTAGACTATTGGTTTCCCCCAAGTGTGCCTTGAGTACATCAACTCTTGGTTTGTGAAGCACTGAGATCTTTGAAATGCACGTTTGCATATTACATAAACACGTGTAACAGTATCACCAAGTTTCTTGCAAAATACTATGCAAGTTCATGTGGGCTTTCCTGGTGGCTCAGATGGTAAAGAATCTGGGAGACCTGGATTCAATCCCTGGGTTGGGAAGACCCCCTGGAGGAGGGCATGGCAACCCACTCCAGTATTCTTGCCTGGAGAATCCCCATGGACAGAGGAGCCTGGTGGGCTGCAGTCCATGGGGTCATGAAGAGTCGGACACAACCGAGAGACTAAGCACAAAGCACACATGGAGGTTCATTTACTTATTTTAGTTTTTGAACTAATGTGTTTAATTTTTCTCATGAGTCCTTTCTTCCTCTGCTTGATGGAGGGCAAAGGGTCCAAAAACAGAGAACAATCTAACAGCATAAATGATCTCAATTTAACAGCATAGTTTGAAGAGTTTTTTAGACAATGTAATCTCCTTTAGATAAAATTTCCAGTCATTTGGAGGTACCCCTTCCTCCTATCTTTTCTCTGAGTTGGTGTCTAAACATGTCTTCTGTTCTCACGGTTCAAGGAGAGATGGGTTCCCTGCGTCCTCAGGGCATCTCTGGCCTCTTTCACCAAGTTGCTGCTCTGGGCTGCTTCCTGCAGAGGTGAGGCTCAGCATGAAGGCTACGTGTGTTGTGTGCACCCTGTGTCTGTCACATTCAGACTCGTCAAGCCCACTGGTGCTCCCCAGTCACCCTCACACCATCCTTCTCACGGTGTGACTGGCTCCTCTGAGTTGCCAGCACATCATTCATCTGGCCCTGAGTCTGGTCTGCGCAGGTGATGTCTTGTACTTCAGCGCTGCAGCATTGCCTTGGAGTCCCAGAGCACCGCACAGCAGGCTGACTGTCCCTCAGTTTATCTCCGGGGGCGTGTGGGTGCTTCTCTAGATTAGGTCCATTCCAGGTGTGTGGGAAGGTAGAGTGGGAAAAGTAAACCACGCCCTCCTCCTCTCTAACTCTGCTACCACCGAGTTCACTGTGAAATGACAGCCCTGAGATGCTGTGTGTGAAGGCTCTGAATAACCTCTCATCAGGTCCAGACACTGAGCTGGGAAAAAGACCTCCATCCTTGATATTCCGCTCAATTTATCATATAAACTTCCATTTCTGGCTTAAGTGTAAAGGCGTCTGGCAGGCTACAGTCCATGGGGTCACAAAGAGTCAGACGTGGACACGACTGATTGACTAACACTTTTACCATTTTTTTTTTTAGGAAAAGGAAGATTAGGATATCAATGCCCAATCCCCTTTCCTTCTGATCTCTCCTATCTTCCCTCCCTTGCCTTACAGGATCACACTTTTCTTTAATATCCCTCATGAAATTTTCTCCTCTATTCAGATTCCAGACTCAGGGTTAAATCATAACCGTGAGAGGGGTGGAGGTAGGAGTAAGGGCAACTAGTGAAAATTCCAAAATATTTCACCAGATATGCATATTTACAGTACAATTCTATTTTACATTCAAAGAAGAAATTGCATTCAATTCTGTAGCTCCCACAATAGGGAGAGGAGAGTGATCCTTCTTGTAAAAAGCCACGAACATACCATTTAGCGTTGTTTTCTATGTTCTCTCACTTCGTTAACACATGCCCATAGCGCTAGTCATGTGATTACAAGGTGCTCACAGCACGGTAATTAAAGCATCTTACACTTTTCTGAGTCTGGAGATTCTGAAGGGAGTCTAATTTTCATCTTGACTTCAAGTGCCATGGAGTGGTCAGGAATCGGGGAAGTTGGTTCTCCAGAGAGAATTGTTTTCCAAATGTCATCTGAACGTGAAAGGGAACAGAAAATTAATCACGACAGTGACATTTTAAAAAGGGAGCTACACAGAAAGTAGAGAAAGAACATGCACTGGTGGTTTAATAAAACCATTGGGAAGCATGCGGGAGCCTCTGAAACTTTGGCTCAGAGCTGATGTTTCAAATGCGCAGTGATATACTGACAGATAAGTGCAGGGATCGCTCGGTAAGAGTACAATTCATGTGTCTTCTCTGAGTATCCAGAGATCCCAGTCTGTGTATTGTTGGCAGTTTACAGGGAACAGGATCTAAATCTTCGAAGGAAAAAACAAAAGCTCCGAAGTCTACCGTTGAGTGCAGATGTTGAACAGATGTAAAACCTGCAACATGTTTTCAACCTTTTTAAGCTCATTCCCCTTTTCACCTTTTTCCCCCTTTTGGAAATAATGTGTATAGCAGTAATTTGATTTCTGACCCAACAATCCTATCTACAGATGTGGGGCTTTTTTGTTTTGTTTCATTTGTGTTTTACATATGAAGTTGTTTTACTGTGCTATGCTTATTTGCTCAGTCATGCCTGACTCTTTGTGACCCCACGGACAGTGGCCAGTCAGACTCCTCTGTCTATGAGATTTTTCAGGCAAGAATAATGGAGTGGGTCACCATTTCTTTCTCCAGGGTATCTTCCCAACCCAGGAATCGAACCTGTGTCTCCTTCATTGTGGGTGGATTCTTTACCCACTGAGCCATCAGGGAAGCCCACACTGAAGCTCTTTCAGGCTTTCTGACTCTGCAGAGTAAGCCCACTGCCACAGCTCTTTTTTCTCCACAAGACCTCCACAGGAGTGTGAACCAGTGGCATATGGTAAGGAGCCCTTGTCTGTGCCTTACTTCTCATTTGGTGCAAGTCAGACTTCACTTGATGACGATGTCTTTCTCAGGATAGGGTCAAGGAGTTCACTGAGGATGCCCTTAGTGAAAAATCTCATGCAGAAACTTCTACTAAAGGCGGCTGACACTCCAGTGTCACACTGGGCATCCGTGGATGAGTTTCTCCTAGTGCCTTTATGGACTCTACAGCATCTGGCATGCAAGCCACAATGCAGTTGCCTGAAACATGCAACCAAAGAGGACTCGACAAGAAAGAGCCAGAATCACAGCTCCCAAACGTGGCAGAGAATTGAAAACAGTGGAGTGCTTAAAAAACATGGGTCTAGAACTACACCCCTATTCTGCCACTTTTGGTAAGTTACTTATTCCCTGAGATCTCAGTTTCCTTATCTGGGAAATGGGGAAAATACCCTCACACTGTCAGGATTAAATGAGACAATATATACAAATCTTAGAGTTTGCAACTCATAATGTCTTGGAGCAACCCTGACATCTATTACTTATATGAACTGTCCAATTCTTCTTTGGACCTCAATTGAAACTTATGTATTTAGCAGATAAAAACCCAGAGTGCCTGGGTAAGTTTTGAATTCAAGATAAATAAGAAATAATTTTTAGGGTAAAAAAGTCCAGGAAATATCAGGATATAACTTATGCTACAAAGTATTCATTGTTTATTTGAAATTGAAATTGAACTGGTCATTCTGAGTTTTATCTGGCAAACTTAGCATCAATCCCCTTGTCTGATAAAGGAGATACTGGTGTTTACTCATTTGTATTAGGGGGTGATGGTGAGGATGACATAAAAAATATACATGCAAAAGTTTTATAAATTGGAACATGTGATTCAGATATGTGGGATTGCTGTGATTATTAGTGTGGGTTTTGAAATCATCACCAGTTCAGGAACAGATTGAAGGATGCAGAGTGGAAGTCAATGAGAGGAGATACTGTAAGTTATAGACCAGTTAACCTGTTCACCTCTTCTCAGGGGCCAAGAACCTCTGAGTTACTTGCAGCAGACTGCCTTTTCTCATTAATATGCATGTGTGGATATCATTGGTAACGACTTTTTGTACTTGGATTGAGAAGGAAGAAGAGGAGTATGAAGACGATTGTGCAGGAGACTGCCAACCTTTATACAGGGAGTGTTATTTCCTTTTTAATTAAATTTCTAGACATGCAATTTGCCTTTTCCGATGTATTACGTTTTTCATCAGCTTTTTCCTCGTAGAGTGGCAAATCACGAACAGCTTATTTCAGGAATAATCACAGAAGGGGCCGTTTGGGTGCCCACTCATGTCCAAGCTGCATTTTAAGCATAAAGACTCCTTGGACAGAAAATTCCAAGTGAAAAGTCAAGGTTCTAAAAATACTCAAAGAGATTTTAACTCTCCTGTGTCAGGTGCATTCAGGAAATGCAAGTACTCAAATGCTTTTATTTTCAAAGAAAAGAACATAAGGTCTTTTCCATCCCTTCTCATGGGCCAAAACTAGACCCCAGAACAAAATGCATTCTGGTGTAACTTAGGCAATTTCTCAAGATATTATTTATGAAAGGAGAGAATGTGACTTGTACTGTTATAATACCCAGTTTACTATCTAATTCTGTCCTTTTGTAAAATGAATAACTCATAAGGCAAAAACTTAATGAGATCAGTTATTTGGTAGGATGTAGTTAAAGGAAGTCTCAGTCATACAACTGAATGTTTATTTTTAAACCAGTTTTGCCAGCTTCCCATAGACAGTGCCTCAGAGCTAGGAGACAGATACACGAACTGAGTAACTAGAGCAACCAACTTGGCAATTTCCTACAAGATAGAGAGAAATAAATCTAGGGGGACCCTTGGCCTTTGACTTTGGAATGCAAACGCTTTGGGAGAAAAGAAACGTATGGTGAGCATGTGCTCCAATGTCTGCAGACTACAGCCATGCAAGACCCATCCTTGAATGAAACTGCGAATTTCCCTATGGGGGGTTGGGGGGAGAGAGGTGGTTGATTTTCAGCTGGCAGGCACAACAGACAGGATAAGGCTCTTTGTGTTTAGACACTTGAGCCATCGCATTTTATGGACACAAACTGAAGATAAGATCTACTGATGGAGTCTCCGGCCACAGCCTGAGACCAGCCCATCAATGTCAGGTTTCGTTAAGCACCTGATGCCGGCACTTTGCAGCACTTCCGGTGGATAAAGGTTCTGGCAGGGTCAGTATGTCCAGTGAAGCTGAGAGTCTCATTTGCCATAAATGAAGAAGATGGGAAGTGAGCTGTGAGATTTTTAGACTAATATTTAGATCACTGCAATTTATCTCATCTTAAGGATCAAGCTGATTGAACGCGAGCCGAGTTTGAACTGGACTATGTTTACAAGGCCTTCTTCCTCTGGGCTAGATGTTTAAAGAAAGGAGAAAAGCGAGAGCTGGGATTTCTGGCTAACCTCGGAACCCAAACTGGCCAATCCCAATAACAATAATAGCAAGAATAAACAAGCAGGAATATTGCAATGTGCTCTCTCCCGTGCTGAGAAAAATTAATTTCCTATTTGTGTTCCATTCACATAAATACTCATAATGATGTATTTAAATCCAGACCCACAGTACCTGAGCCAACAGCGAGAGTCTTGCATTTAATCGGTTACTGTAATAAACATATAAAATGTGTTTTTTTTTTTTTCATGAGAGGACAGAGCAGTGGCTACATAAAAGGACATCAAATGACACATCCTCCATCTCCTAGCAAATAAAAAAGCCATCAGCTCATAACAAGGCGGTGATAAAAGGTGCTGAGGCCAGTAAGATTAAGACTTTGTAATAAGGTTCGGGCGCCAAAACTGACAGCCATTTTCTTTTATATTTATCATGTCCTCACATTGGGGTGAGAAGCCATGGCTGTCCCATTGCTGGCTAGAATTTATAGCAGCTCCATTATTAGGAGATTGCAGTGAAATGGGGTAGAGGTATGGTTTTCTGAGAACGTTACGATAGCCTCCTACATTATACACTTGACAGGTTTGTCAGCTCTTAGTAACAAGCCTTGTAAAGTACTTTAATATCATTAGCACTATTTTCTTAATGTGTCTATTCTCCTTGCAGCCTGAAAATATCATATATCATGGGCTGGAGGGTAGCCTGAACTGCTATCTCCCCTTTTCTGGCTTCTTAAATGTGATTTTATAGTAACACATAGAGTTGATATTTTAATCAGAATAATGCAGCCATTTTCCTTTATTGATTATCAAGTAAATACGTATAAATATGTAGTTAGGGGTGGGCAACCCTTTTAAGGGATATTGAAAACATATAATGAATGGCTTTCTAGGGTAATCTTGCTGCCTGCTTACTTCCGCTATGCTATACGCTTGGAGGTTTTCCATTCTGTTCTCCTTGCCCAAAGATCTCTGGAGTTCACATGCAGGAAAGAGGGACGAGGGTCAGAATTGAAATTCTGGAGGAATGTTCCAGGTAGGTAAGTCCTAAATTAGATGCTTTTGTAATTTCTGTACATACATGTCTTTCTTTTAGCAAACTACAATATGCATGAGTGCATGCTCAGTTGCTTCAGTCATGTCCGACTCTTTGCAATTCTATGGACTGTAGCCTGCCAGGATTTTCTGTTCATGGGATTCTCCAAACAAGAATAGTGTGGGTTGCCATGCCCTCCTCCAGGGTATCTTCCCAATCCAAGGATTGAACCCACGTCTCCTGCATTGCAGGTGGATTCCTTACCCACTGAGCCACCTGGGAAGCCCCAAGTTACAATATATTCTGTAGTTAATGGTGCATTTCAAAAGGACCCATATTTGATTTGAAGTACAGAAATTCTGTAAGGCTTTTTCTTCCTTTACACAATGAGATATTCGACTTACCTATGCCTATCTATAATACTAATGTAAACCTAGAGACTCAACACCTGGAAGAGTTTTGTATGTTTTAAATATCAAAAATAAACATGTATTGCTTGGTGAATGTAATAAAATTATAAACTTGATTTAGATCTCGTGTTTAAACAGGACATACATCTTAATAGGGGTCGTGTCTGTTCTTAACATTGTAAATTTCCTCATACGTGGCCTTGATCATAAAATTTTAATTATTGTCAAAAATAGCCTTAAATTGATACCAAAACTAAGGCTGGACACAAATAACACACTAAAAGGGAATTTTATTATCTCCAGTAGAACCTCAAATTGTTCCATGACTTAAGGTTAAAGTCAAATACACAGTTCAGTTCTGTGCCAGGGCTAAGAAGAAAACATCAACCTTGTGTGTGCAGTACTGATATCATGTAATTTATTACACATTGCCCCACATGTGCACTCAACTAGTTACTGAATCTGTGCCCTACCTCCCTACCACCACTACCTCAAATGAAAAATGAAGGATATATACAATGGAATACCTGATCTAAATAGTCACTCAGTTGTGTCTGAATCTGTACCCTGTGGACTGTAGCCTGCCAGGCTTCTCTGCCCATGGAATTCTCCAGATAAGAATATGGAGTGAGTAGCCATTTCCTTCTCCAGTGGGTCTTCCTGACCCAGGGATTGAACCCTGATCTCCTGCACTGCAGACAGATTCTTTACCATTTCCCTGGTGGCTCAGATGGTAGAGAATCTGCCTGCAGTGCAGGAGAAGAGGCAAGGAGTTGCAAAGACTCAGACACAACTGAGCAACTTTCACTTTCATATACAATAGAATACTATTCAGCAATAAAAAATAGCATTAATGCCATTTGCAGCAACATGGATGGGAGATTATCTGTGAAGTAAATCAGGAAGAGGAAGACAAATATTATATGATATCATTTTTACGTGTAATCTAAAATAGGTACAAATGAACCTACCTATGAAGCAGAAACAGAGTCATAGAAATAGAGAAGAGACTTGTGCTTGCCAAGGGAAGGGGGTTGGGGGAGAAATGGAGTGGAAGTTTGGGTTTAGCAGATGTAAACTTTTATTGATAAGATGAATAGACAACAAGATCCTACTGTTCAGCACAGAGAACAATATTCAATATTCTATGATAAACCAAAATGGAAAAGAATATAAAAAAGAATGTATATACATGTATAACTTACATTGTTACATAGCAATAATTAATCAACATTGTGAATCTAATGTACTTCAATTAAAAAATTTTTTTAATGTAACAAAAAAAGAAAACATGAAGGAATCTGTGAGTATTTTCCTTTCAGTCAAAGTCATTGCACCTAGTTCAGAGCCTGACACATAGAAGGTAATCAAAATGTATTGATTGGAAGAATGTGAAATGAATCTATAACTTCTTCCACCTTACACTGAGGTTTGTGGCCCATGGCCATCAACATGGGTTACTTGCAAGAAAAAAAAAAATTTGTATCAGATGGAGAGGAGCTATAGCAACTGGATCTGAGATTAATTTAGTCCATGCTTTTCTTTATTAACTTATGTAATTGCTTCTGCATTTACGCAAGTCCAAACTCAGATGCTCTCAGACAACAGCACAACACATTGGCAAACAGATACTACTGGGCAATCCAAAATTCTTGTTAACAAATTAAATGAGTGAATCTAAATTATTTATTGTTAACCATTCAAAAATGTATTTTGAGAATAAACAATCCAAGAAGATTTACACTTTTATCTCCATCTCCACTTATGGCTTTTATGTCCTAAGGTTATACAGATATTCCAAGATATACTGTACTTCACAAAGTGGGATGACTAGATGAAATTTTAGTTTAATACTTTTGCTTCATTTTGATTAGAAGTGCCTCCCTAAATGCTATATTCCCAATGCATTTGCCTACTTTAGGTGAGAAGGAGACAATTCATACTTTGGATGGTCTCTCTACTCACCTGAACAAGAAGATGGGGCAGGGTCAACCCAATATTTTAGTCTATTTTTATAGTCAGTTTAATAATTGCCTGTGATGGATTAATTATATAGTAACTACTGCTGATTTTTCTTAGAAAGGAAATGATTAAATCATATATTTTTCAGTGGGGTCTGGTCACCACATGAGGACCTAACCTAACCTTTTTAAAGTATTTTATGCCTCTTCATCTGAAGGAAAACCATTAAGTTGATGTGCTGAGAAATTGCCCTGTGAAAATACTATTGTTCATACATTCTCATTAACATGAATATGATTTTAATATCTGTTGATATGTGACAATTCCCCATCAGTCACATGACTGTTCATAAAATCATTTAGTCTATTAATTGTTAGAAATCATTAAGAATTAGACTCATTTAAGTCTGCTCATTTACTAAGCTTACAGCATTTGATTGTATCAGAGAAAATATCTTTTGATAAAGTCTTTATGTGTAAAATAGCAGAGCAATTAGTCAAAATCATTGACTAAGGATTTATGGCCAGTGATGTATAGGAGTGCCAAAGAATTGAAGCCTTTGAATTGTGGTGCTAGAGAAATCTCTTGAGAGTCCCTTGGAGAGCAAGATCAAACTTTAGTCAATCCTAAAGGAAATCTCAACATTCAGAAAACTAAGATCATGGCATCTGGTCCCATCATTTCATGGGATATAGATGGGGAAACAGTGGAAATAGTGTCAGACTTTATTTTTTTGGGCTCCAAAATCACTGCAGATGGTGACTGCAGCCATGAAATTAAAAGACGCTTACTCCTTGGAAGGAAAGTTATGTCCAACCTAGATAGCATATTCAAAAGAAGAGACATTACTTTGCCAACAAAGATCCATCTAGTCAAGGCTATGGTATTTCCAGCAGTTACATATGGATGTGAGAGTTGGACTGTGAAGAAAGCTGAGTGCTGAAGAATTGATGCTTTTGAACTGTGGTGTTGGAGAGGACTCTTGAGCATCCCTTGGACTGCAAGGAGATCCAACCAGTCCATTCTAAAGGAGATCAGTCCTGGGATTTCTTTGGAAGGAATGATGCTAAAGCTGAAACTGCAATACTTTGACCACCTCATGCAAAGAGTTGACTCATTGGAAAAGACTCTGATGCTGGGAGGGATTGGGGGCAGGAGAAGGGGATGACAGAGGATGAGATGGCTGGATGGCATCACCGACTTGATGGACATGAGTTTGAGTGAACTCCGGGAGTTGGTGATGGACAGGGAGGCCTGCTGCTGCAATTCATGGGGTCACCAAGAGTCGGACACGACTGAGCGGCTGAACTGAACTGAACTGAAAGGAAATCAACTCTGAATATTCATTAGAAGAACGAATGCTGAAGCTCAATACTTTGGCCTCCTGATGTGAAGAGCCAGCTCATTGGAGAAGATCCTGATGCTGGGAAAGATTGGAGGCAGAAGGAGAAGGGGGCAACAAAGGATGAGATGGTTGGATGGTCTCATCAACTCAATGGACATGAGTCTGAGCCAACTCCAGGAGATAGTGAAGGTTAGGGAAGCCTGGTGTGCTGCAGTCCATGGGGTCGCAAAGAGTCAGACACAACTTAGCAACTGAACAACAAATTCATGTATCTAAACAGTTCTGTAGCTTCTCTGTACTCCTGTGTTGACATTATAATACTTAGGCCTGAAAGGAAATTTCAGCATCACCTGGATGGTCTTTCTGAATCACTAAAACAGGAAACATTGGATTCAAATTTTATTGTTTGAGTTCTCCTTTCCCTGATACACACACTGCACACGTGTTGTCCCGTTTCTTTTTCCCCAAGTTCAAATGAAGCATGCAGGAGGGAAAGGTGGGCTCTGGTGTTTTTCTTTATCTCTGTCTCCATCTTTGAGGTTCTAAAGACTGTATGACATTTCATTTGTTCGGATTGCTCTGGGCAGAGTCCTGGCCAAGCATCTTGACTTAGTTTTTAGTGTTCCACAGCAAACACTATTATTGAGTTAATTAGCGAAGAACACGTTAGTTGAAATGCTATTATAAGACTAAGACAGCAGATTGTAAAATCAAAATGATACCCTCATGATTCAATATCCCTAGACTGAATCATTTTTCAGTGAATATATTTTTTATTTTGACTTGGTGAATTGATGTTTCATTCATTGTTGAATGGAGAAAATATTGATGTCACCATTTTGGACAATGTTTTGACATTATCAGGTAATGTGGAAATATGTGTACCTTCCAACATAATTATTTGATTTCTAGATGTATACCTGCAGAAATACCTGTGCCTAGCCAAACTAGCCTAAAACTGGAAACAACCCAAATTTCATCAGTGGTAGAATTAAAAAATAAATTGTGACATGCTCATACAAGGGCAACTATACACTGAATTAAAAGGAATGAACAGCTATGTGTATGACCATCAATGAACATCAAAACTTAATGTTGAGGGAAAGCAGGAAGACAGAGAAAGATGTACACATTTTGTCCCATTTTCATAAAAGATTTAAGAAGCAAATCTAAATTTCACATTGATTAGGGATTCATATGAAGGTGAAAACTCTTTAAAGAGAAAAAGAGAATAATTAACACAAAATTCAAGATAGCAGCATTTTGAGTAGCTGGGCTAAGGGACGGGTATATGATGGAAGAAGGTAGACAGTGTAGAAGTCCTCTTACTACACTGGCCATGCAATGTTTCTTCCATGGAAATATTAGTCTTGGAAGGTAGGTACAAGGATTAAAAAGAAAAACACCCATTATTTTAAATGCACACTTATTAGTTATGCATTTTTAAAATATAAACTTCAAAACATAAGAAATGATAATAGATAAATAGAAGAAGGAAAAGAGGTGGAGGTGACTTCGAAGACACCTGTGTTCCTTCCATTTTTCACTGAAAGAGACTGACAAAACCATTCAGCAGTGCTTGGTGTAGGCAAAAATGGGTACCCTCTAACTTGTGTATTTTATCTCACAAACAGAAATGTGTTTCTGTAGCGTATCAGCTTTAAATCAAATCTAGACAGAGATTATCTAATATACATGAAAGTTATAGGAGATCTCACATGTTCTGTATAATACTTTGCATATACGTTTAATAGTTAGCAGCATGTCTAAGGGTTATGATTTTAAATCAATTATTCAGGCGTTGAAGTTAGCCAAGTGCAGTCCATTAAAATGCCCATTGTTTTATGTTCCTGTCTCCTTTTAAGACAATTTTCAAAGACTAAATCAGACACTTTAGCCACTATCATCCCATTTCCCCCAGATGTGCTCATGATGTAATTTTAAAGTCACCGTTATTGTATAATTTTAGGAGATTTAGATAAATCATACTCTCACGTGTTAAAACAGTAGATACTGTTTGAATAGTTTTTATCTTTATCTTATTTTCCAACAGGAAATGGGAGAAGGTAACAGACAAACCATAATGCTTGCTGAATAACTCACCAAGAGCAATGAAGGTACACAGAGCATAATATCTCCTTTTATCGTCTCTCAACAGCTCTGTAAGGTTCATACTGGTCTTAATTACCCCCTTCTTACAGAGGAGAAAAATAATGCACAGGAAACATAAAGACGTTCCCAAAATAAATGGCTATGCTCAGATTTGAACTGTGGCCTTTGCCTTTTCTACCATTCTGATAAATTGCCCTCCATCCCATATGAATGAGCAAAATTACTCTATATGCAATTATGCATATGTTATGTATGTTTACAGGAAAAGGTCTGTCTTCACATGTTTAGTGTAGTGTATGTCCATCATTAAATTATTTTGCAAATGTTCATTATGAGTAATATTTATGCCCACATCAGGTGAATAATGTTGACATCTCTTTAAGTTAAAGGCATCAAAGGGTTTTTTAATAGAAACTGTAAAATATTTATTTAAAAACATTGTTTTAAGCTCCCACTTCCTGAGTCAGACTGACAGCTCTAGGAGATGATTGTCATGTGCTCATTTCCCTTTTTCAGCACCCTTCATGATCATGCCAGGCTGGTAATTAGTAAGATAAAAATTGCTGTTGGATAATGCACCATTTCAACTGTCATCCTGCTGGGTTGGGGGGAAAGTTACCCTGTAAAATGAGAGCCCAGTGGTGCAGTTGTATTGACTTTTATGTCATGTTTGTTTCAGTTTACTAGTCAAAACAAGTTTCTCAGCTCCTCCTGGCCCAGAAGGTTCCGTTTGCTTTATGAAAATGAAGCCATCTTGTTTTCTGGTTCATAAATCATTGTCAAGCGGAGCTAGATAACAGAAACAAGTTCAGATTCCAGGATGATTATCCTTAGAGATGATGTATTAAATATACAGAATACAACTTGATTTTCATAAGCCATGTTGACTTTGCAGAACTGAGGCTGCAGGGAAAAATTATCTCATAACAGGAGGGGCAAGGTCTTGCAAAATCTCACCAGGTGGGTATGATAGGGGAGGGGAGGAGCGCATCTTCGCCTGCAAAGATGTCTGTGCTCTCTCCCATTCTCTTACAGTTGTTTACCTGCTGTAGTTCCTTTAAGCATTTGGGTGCCTCTTTCTTTTATTTCTTTTCTTAACAATGTAGGAAACATCTTTAGAGGAGACTCCACTTTGCCTTTGTTATCTGCCACTTCTTTTTCATCCTCAATAGAAATCTTATAAAATCTTCCTTCTACCTCTTTGTATTGAAATTGGCCTGGTTTGAGTTGTACCTTTGGGGTATCCTAGCCCTTAATGAGAGGCTTTCTAATCAGAGCAAAATCAGGGGCTGTGGGAGTGAAATCTAGGGAAAAAAAGAATCACAGTGGAATCATAAAAAATTACAGGGACGCCCAGAGACTGAGTGCCCCTGTGACAAATCACAGAGCAGGTATCTTGTAGATACCTTGTCCTGAATGCACTAAGGCTGACTTTTTCTCTGAATGAAGAGTTCAGACCTTCAAGCAAATTCAAGTGCCTTTTGCTGAGAAATACTGCTGTGTGAAATGTGTCTTACCTCTCACGTGACCTTGCAGCTCCTATTGGAGCTTTAAATCTCGTTCAATATCCGTCCCCAAGAACCTCCTTTCCTCCACGCCTCAATCTAAGATCCTGTTTCTCTGGATGTTCCCTCAGAGCACACCCTTCCCTGCTCCCCCTTCCTACTTATTACAGGATTATCAAGAATTCCCTACATCACTAGTTTTTAAAAAAAAAAAAAATTATATTAGAGCCCAGTGGATTCACAAGTTGTGTTCATTTCAGATGACTAGCAAAGCGATTCAATTATACACATACCGATTCTTTTGCAAATGCTTTTTTTTTTTGCATTTAAGTTGTTACCTAACATTGAGCAGAGTTTCCTGTGCATACAGTAGGTCCTTGTTGGTTACCCATTTTAAATATAGCCGTGAGTAAATGTCAGTTCAAACTCCCTACCTATCCTTCCCCCCTTTTCCCCTCAATAACTGTATATGTTTGTTCATACACCATATAGTAGGTTTGCATTATATTTTTGGAAGCTGAGAATAAAGAGAAAGAGACATGTACCTGAAGCCATTTCAAACCCTGAGAAAACTTGATCTAGCAGGGGATGTGGGTGGGAATTCAAGCTGCAATTAAGATTTAAATCTCTCAATTAGGTTTTCTTGTTCAGAATGGAAGGTGACATTCTCCAAAGAGAAAAATAACAGAAAACTTATATATGCTGTCATGCATTTCCTGTATTATGAAAAAGAACTTTCCTGCCTTCCAAGACAAGTGTATGATTTTCTTAAGATAAGACACTGCTAGAGGAGACTAGTTCTGCCACCAGGCCCATAAATGCCACAACAAATACATAAATATCCCAAGTCTCCATGTTGGGACTCAGGGACCACCACTAGGAAGTTCAAATTTTGTACCACCTGGCTTATTGATTGCTTTATTCTTTATTTACATATCTAGTCTTTTTACTCATTTATTGAGCAGGAAAGCAAAGTGAGGGATCGAAAGGTTATTTAGAACTTTGTTATGTGCATATGACTTCACCACAATGTGGATTTTCAGCAATGGGTTTGAAAATCTGTATCAGCAAGATAATTATCTCAACTTATTACTTCAGTGAACTTAAAAAAAGAAAAAAAACACACACACACACAGCTTTTTATAAGTTAAGGGCAAAATGTCTACTTGAACTTGAACTTTGAGTTTTTAAGACACTCAAGATTTCCGGGCTGTTGGTTAATGCCTGTGGAATTTGTGCATTTTATAAATATTTAGACATTTGTAAACACAGTCTTGCTTTATATACCATTGTCGAATAACATGGGTGCTTTGCTCTTTAGGAAGCATGTTCTGTGGAACAATCAATAGCAAAACCCTGCATGGTTTATTTTCTATTATGTATACCTTACAGGTCATTGAGTCAAGTACTATGGCAGGATTTCTAAAAGGCTGGTGATTTTTAGGAAAGATCATCAATAACATATGTAGCGGAGCAAGCTAAAATAATTACAATCAAATTTCATGCTTCAGGGCATAAACTGATTTCCTGCAAGGGTCAGGAAGGAATTATGCTGCCTTCACCAGTGTGGACTGCGTTGGGTAACTGACTTACCTATTTTTGTTTGGTTTTGCCCTTTTTTTATGAAATGAATATACTGATCAGTTTTCTGAAGAATGCAACTCTGGTTAGCCCATGCCCCTCCTTGGTTGCATCATATCAGATTGGATAGAGTACTGGTTGGGAAATCCTGCCTATAAAATGTAAATGTCCCTTCTTGGATCTAGTTTTTAGTGCTGAAAGTCTAGAAGGAGAAAACTGAATGGAGAAGAAAGAAAAATAATATGATTTGGGATTTCAAGCACACAGGCTTAACACTCACATTTTCTATTTGAGACCCTCTAAACCTGTCTCCTTCCAGTCCCAGCTTGTATTCATCTTGCTTCTTTATTCCAGCTAACTTTTGCCATTGGCTCTCTCTCTCTCACTCAAAAATCTCAGAGACATACATTTTCACTTCTCTGAACAGCTTCAGTGTCAGGAAAAAGAGAGTCTAATCTGCCACAATTTTTTTTAGGGGGGTGGTTGTGGGGAGTTGCTGGGAGAAGAGGAGGGAAGAGAAGCAAATGGTTATTCCCAGGCAATGCTCCTACCACAAACTTAGCACAGAGGCCTATGAGCTAATTATGTTCTGTATATCTGAGCCAACTACCCAAGCTTCATGCTGACACTCGGATACATCTGGGCCTGATAACAATTGCAAATACTCAGGGCACACTTTAAAAAAGAGCTTATGTTACAACGTGAAACAGCGTGTTTTACAGTCCTCAGAATGGTCAGATAAATAAAACAGCTCCAGAGCTTTGTGGGGGGAAAATATATTTTGTAACATTTCATTTACAGCAGAAAAAATTCCCCACCGACAAGGGAACATTTGACCCTAAGAAAATGTTAAGTTCTACCCACAGCTGTTTGAGGTAATAGGCAATAGAAGAAGGAGCTGTTCAGTGTTGTGGGCTCTAAGATTACAATCACCTGCCATTCAGAGAGACAGTTTTGGAGATTTGGGTCTAATGTGAGAGTGTCAAGGAGAATGTACAAAAAGCAACTTTTGCATGTACATTCAAGGAAGGAGAGCAGGAAGGAAGAACCTTTACGTTTCTGGGATGTTGTTGTTGTTCAGTCCCTCAGTCGTGTCTGACTCTTTGCGACCCCATGGACTGCAGCACACCAAGCTTCCCTGTCCCCATAGCCTGGAGCTTGCTCAAACTCATGTCCATCGAGCCAGTGATGCCATCAACCATCTCATCCTCTGTCGTCCCCTTATCCTCCTGCCCTCATTCTAACCCAGCATTAGGATTTTTTTCAATGAGTGAGCTCTTTGCATCAGGTGGCCAAGGTATTCTGGGATGTATTGAGCAGTAAATGGTGAAAGGATAATTTTAGTTAATTTGGGAGCTGTCTTTGGGGGTGGGTTTACTATGTTGAACACAGCTAGGTTACTTTCCAAGATAACTATTCCTTCTTTGGGGCAATGGTGGACAGTAGGAGCAGGAAAGGAAAATGATTCCAGAAGTCAGAGTTTTGCATAAGAAATCATCACTTTCCACTGAGCACAAAGCTACCCCTAGAATTCCATCTGCTAATTACTAATTAATTTCCACATGCTGGAAAGAATAGAGACCTCTTCAGGAGAATTAGAGATACCAAGGGAACATTTCATGCAAAGATGGGCACAATAAAGGACAGAAATGGTATGGACCTAACAGAAGCAGAAGATATTAAGAAGAGGTGGCAAGAATATACTGAAGAACTATACAAAAACGATCTTCATGACCCAGATAACCATGATGGTGTGATCACTCACCTAAAGCCAGACATCCTGGAATGCGAAGTCAAGTGGGCCTTAGGAAGCATCTCTAGGAACAAAGCTAGTGGAGGTGATGGAATTCCAGTTGAGCTATATCAAATCCTAAAAGATGATGCTGTGAAAGTGCTGCACTCAATATGCCAGCAAATTTGGAAAACTCAGCAGTGGCCACAGTACTGGAAAAGGTCAGTTTTCATTCCAATCCCAAAGAAAAGCAATGCCAAAGAATGCTCAAACTACTGCACAATTGCACTCATCTCACACACTACCAAAGTAATGCTCAAAATTCTCCAAGCCAGGCTTCAACAGTATGTGAACCATGCACTTCCAGATATTCACATTGGTATTAGAAAAAGCAGAGGAACCAGAGATCAAATTGTGAACATCCGTTGGATCATCGAAAAAGCAAAAGAGTTCCAGAAAAACATCTACTTCTGTTTTATTGACTATGCCAAACCCCTGGACTGTATGGATCACAACAAACTGTGGAAAATTCTTCAAGAGATAGGAATACCAGAGCATCTGACCTGCCTCCTGGGAAATCAGTATGCAGGTCAAGAAGCAACAGTTAGAACTGGACATGGAATGGCAGACTGGCTTCAAATTGGGAAAGGAGTACATCAAGGCTGTATATTGTCACCTTGCTTATTTAACCTTCTATGCAGAGTATATCATGAGAAAAGCTGAACTGGATGAAGCACAAGCTGGAATCAAGATTGCCGGGAAAAATATCAATAACCTCAGATATGCAGATGACACCACTCTTATGGCAGAAAGTAAAGAAGAACTAAAGAGCCTTTTGATGAAAGTGAAAGAGGAGAGTGAAAAAGCTGACTTAAAGCTCAACATTCAGAAAACTAAGATCATGGCATCTGGTTCCATCACTTCATGGCAAATAGATGGGGAAACAGTGGAAACAGTGACAGACTGTATTTTGGGGGGCTCCAAAATCACTGCAGATGGTGATTGCAGTCACAAAGTTAAAAGATGCTTGCTCCTTGAAAGAAAAGTTATGACCAACCTAGACAGCATATTAAAAGCACAGACATTACTTTGCCAACAAACGTCCATCTAGTCAAGGCTATGGTTTTGCCAGTGGTCATGTATGGATGCAAGAGTTGGACTATAAAGAAAACTGAGTGCCGAAGAATTGATGCTTTTGAACTGTGGTGTTGGGAAAGACTTTTGAGAGCCCATTGGACTGCAAGGATATCTAACCAGTTCATCCCAAAGTAAATCAGTCCTGAATATTCATTGGAAGGACTGATGCTGAAGCTGAAACTCCAGTACTTTGGCCACCTGATGCGAAGAATTGACTCATTTGAAAAGACCCTGATGCTGGGGAAGATTGAAGGCGGGAGGAGAAGGGGATGACAGGATGAGATGGTTGGCTGGCATCACCGACTTGATGGACATGAGTGTGAGTAAACTCTGGGAGTTGATGATGGACAGGGAAGCCCAGCATGCTGCAGTCCATGGGGTTGAAAAGAGTTGGACATGACTGAGTGACTGAACTGAACTGAACACATGCTATATGTCTGCAACCATCTTGCTTCCTCTTATGGAGACTTGTGAGGTCATAAAAGAGCGGGGTATCACTCATTTTAATCTGGTCATTTCTCTGTTTCTTAAATCCACATCTCTGTTTTTTTAAGTATAGCTTTAACACATTAATATTTACTGTTCTTGCCCTTCCATTGAGTGTATGGTTTTGTGGAACAGATACTGCTACCCACACTGCTCATGCTCTTTATCTCATGGCCCTACTCCTCCAGAACAGTTTTATTTAAAAACTGCCAAGAGTAACCACAACTTTACTATGGAGGGAATAAAATAACATAGATCTTCTATTTGGAGAGCACTTTGAATTATACTAGTTATTGCATCTCTTTTCATTCTCAAAACATCTTGAGAGGGAGAAACTTAGCGCCCATTTGACAGACACAGCAACTGAGGCTCAGAGATAAGCAGCAAGTTATCCCAGATTCCCCAGCACTAAATAGCAGAGCCTTCCCTCAAGTTCATCACTCACTGGCATCAGTAACTACATTAAGTGCCTTTAACCATTAAATTGGGCTTCCCTGGTCGCTCAGTCAGTAAAGAATCCACCTGCAGTGAGGATACTGCTTGTACCAGGGGACCTGGATTCAATCCCTGTGTGGGGAAGATCCCCTGGAGAAGGACATGGCACCCACTCCAGTATTCTTGCCTGGGAAATCCCATGGATAGAGGAGCCTGGTGGGTGACAGTCCATGGGGTCCCAAGAGTTGGACATGACTTAGCAACTGAACCACCAGCCAGCGGCCATTATATTACCATTTAAGTGCATAGAAATTTCCATTTCAAAAGCACTCTTCTTTCCTACCTCATCTCTTTTAATAATAAATTCAAAGAACCCACGCAGTTTTAAAATCCCTTTCAGTTTAGAGGCACAGGGAAGTGATTACGTTTTCTTAGCAAAGATAAAGTCAGTAATGTAATATGAACGTGGTATTCCTTTTTGATACAGTTACTTACCTCTATGTATATTAAATACACCTCTGAACATGTGTTATTTTAATGATTACATGCCATATTTCCCAATTTGTTCTCTTGAGGAAGAAAAATACAGATTTTCTGGATTATAATTAATGTTTCAGAACTACACTTCACATTTTCCCGAACCCTCCAACTTGCTCAGTTTTAAGGCCATCTCTCCTAAACACAAAACACATCTTTTTTTTTTTTTTTTTTTGGGCAGGTCGAAAGAAGGTTTTGTTTGTTTGATTGTGTGTGTATGTGGGGGGCACGGGTGGGAGGATCAGGTTCTCTGGAAAGCTGGCTCCTGTGTTCTCAAGGGTTATAAAAACGGGAATCATTTTTATTGGCAATCCACTGGAATAGTGCTGAGACAAATGGAAACTTGAAGATAAGGATCCCCAGAGGTGAGAACGTACAGCTGTTGGGAATTGCGAGAGAATCTGACCAATAAAGGAAGTCACTATTTTTCCAGGCCTAACGTGAGTTATAGGGCGAGACGGGTGTTGTATATTTATGTAAGCCAGCAGCGGGGAGTTCAAGCGGCTGTATATTGCTGAAAGAGCATCATTCACATTCGGGCTGAGACAAAACGTGGAAATGAAGTAACATCCTGGCCGTAGAAGGCCTCATGACAGAATAATAACATTTCAGAGAGGGGGGCCGTGTGCGAGGCTGTGGGTAGGCCTCAAAATGAGGAAATGATCAAGATGCCTTGTCAGGCCTTCAAAAAAACAGTTACACACACACACACACACATACACTCTCAGGATTAAGGCCTGGCCAAGCGTCCTTGGGAAGGAAGGTCATTTATCTTTCACAGAAACACATACACAATTACTTGCAACCTTCATCAGTATAGTCAGCAAGATAGGTTTGCCAAAAGTACTGGAAAAATATATATCAACACACATATTACAGTTGGGACCCCATTTGGTGTTATTATCATACACTCTTGCCTCCTGTATCAACGTGGATACTAATTCAGGACAATATTTGAAGGACTAAAGTGGTTCTGGCGGCCCAAGAGATTCAAGGGAAAAGAGTGGGTGGGGGTGAGAGGGGGAACTGTCTTATCTCCTGTGTTTATTTATTGTGTCTTTTTGTTTAGAGGAAGTTGCAAGTAGAATAAAAGGGTCTTGAAATTACACTCCTCTAATGACAAATGGAGAGAGAGAAAGAAAGACAATCCATTGCAGAAAGATGATCAAAAGAGAAGGGGAAAAAAAAGTTTTAATTCAGAAAAATATACACAGCTAGTCTGCAGGATTCTGAAAATGCTGTGCTTCTGTTTAGTAGAAATCATCTTGGGTGCTCCCAAAAGCTCATTAAGGTGTTGTCAGAAATTTTAATGGTGGATCGTGGTAAATATTTCCAAAACTTTAGTCATTTCAGCAAAAAACACAATGTGAAATAATTGTGTCTCACAATTATTTTTGTGAAACAGAAATAATTTTAGTTTTTAGTAAAGCCTTTAGTTAATACTAAATTAGAATGGTTATTAAAATTCAGAATCGCTGGGATGAAAATAGTATATTTTGTCCTTGAGGTTTATTTATTTTTGAAACACATATGGCAATTACAAAAAATTTAAGTAAAATCAAAAGGCTTTCTATAAAAATGTTTATGTGGTGTGCCATGGACTAGAGTTTTCCTTATTCAAAATACAGTGAGATGTCGAAATGATTTTATGCTAAGAAAGCATCATTTAAAACATGAAGCACATATTTAAAACTTAAGAATATCTGGTTAAGTTTTAAGGGAATAGTGGAATTACAAAATGAAGAGATGTGCCTCTATTTTTCCTTGGCTGTTTTACAGCTGAATATTAAACCGCCATTTAAAAAAATAAGTGATTGAAATGATTTAATTTTCTTCATTGACCCTTCTTTAAAAGTATTCTCCCTCATGGTTTCAGTCATGCCTGACATGTTTGTACGTTCAATCCCAATATTATCAGTTCTCAGTGTTTAGCAACCTTTTCAAGAGCCAAAGGCAAGGAGGATTAAGAATGAGTTTAGGGCTCTTCTCCCTATAAAACGATCAACTACAAACAGGAACAGCTCAGAAGACATTTGTAGGTGAACTCACCAGGCACAGAGCTGAAGTCAGAGATTTTCTAGGAATGACAACTTCAGCACATCCGTGAAATGATCCTCCTTGCCAATTTCCTATTTTTCCACAGGGGACATCTGAAGGGCTGGGGTCGTGCAAATTCATGCCTGGCTTCTGAAGCATCAGGTAATGGCCACCGCCAGAGGGAGGATTCCAAAACCATTAGCCCATTGGTCTGATCCTATATGGGAAAACCATATATTTCAACCATACCCCACCATCTCCTGGTACGCCCACCTAGTACTAAAAATGCATTGGTGAGGAACATACTGAAATAGGTCACTTGCTGAAGCATATCCTAGAAGTGCTTGAAGGAAAAAAATATATATCATTTGCACAGAGTTTGAGCTCCATTGAGAAAAATGGTCTTAAATACAGATTGTTCAGAGTCTCCAATCCTGCATTATATATTTTTATATACAACTTATCTGAACTGGATTTCTTGAACTAAGAATTATTGGTCACACCTGCAGCAGCTCATATGAAAAGCAATAGTGGCAGGAAAAAAAAAAATCTCCCTCTCTTCGGTTTCTGCCTCAAACATTTGAGTAAGGAATCATCAGTATAGTTGCAGGCATCCATGTGTTGTGGTATGTTGGAAAAAAAAAAAAAAAAACCCTCCATTTAAACACGGATTTTAACCTTTCCACCTTAGCCTCTTACATTTTCTTTCCTTCTACTCAAAGCATTTAGGTAAATTAGGATGAGGTCCCTCCATAAAAATGCAAGGGGATCAGTTAAACTTTCATCTCTAATTTATTCATGAAGGAGCGAGGTCTTGCCTGGTCATGCTGTGCATCAACCTGTCAGAATCACTTTCTCTTTTGTCGAGAAGGGAGATGGAAGGACAGGAAACCATGGGCTTGGGCTTTGCTGGTAATTGCTGTGAGAATAAAAATGCTGGTGCCTTCTTGCTAGGGCAAGGGAACGTGAGCAAAAGTTTCAAAAACCAGGACTGTAACTGAATGAGCCTCTAAATTTGTGTGAGTATACCAATAGAAACATATATTGTACATATGCATATTTATATATTATCAATACATAAGATGCATAATGTATACATTTTATCTAATACATGTATAATATTAAAAAATCATTCCATCTATGTGAACCTATTTATTTATCAGCACTGTCTAGGTGCGCCATCATTTCAGTGCATGATTGGCTTCAAAGTATTTACAACAGTGGAAAAGACACCAGAATTAAATTTCCTAAATCATACCATTTCAAGCTCTACTGGACTGTTGCCCTTAAAACTTCGTGTAAGCTTGGTATCGTGGACTGTCCACTTCGACAGTTGTTTTCACACATAAAGATCAAGGTCTCGTTGCACTCTGTGTGTCCAGGACCATGTGTCCGGAACCTAAGCATCCTCGGATATTTGCAAGTTCAGAAGACTTATCTGTCTTTTAAGAAATTCCTGATTTTCTCTTTCAAATCTAACTGTGGTTTAATACATGTTAATATTCTCTTTTAAAAGTTCCTCATCTATTTTTTTTCTTCTTAGATCACTAACTGTTTCTGTCATTTGTTTGTTTCCTTTCCTCCACTTTCGAATATATTTCACATTTGGAGGCTCATCGGAAAGGAGTGGAGTTTTATAATATGAAAGACCTTATTCTCGTTGATGAATAGGTTCCTGGGCTTTGCCATTCCCACCCCGGCATTCAAAAATTATCATCTTTTATACATGTGAAAAAAGGGAGGGGGTGGGGTCTGGCATTAGTTCTTTTAGTCGTCAGGAAATTACAAAATGTACACTTGCGAAGTAAGCAATTTTTGCAGTCCGCTTGCACATCCATCTTTTTAATGAGCCTTGTTTATAACCTGACGCCATGTTCCTAGTCACCTACCCTGTTTACGTCTTTGGCCCCTTTAATTAAGAGAAGAACCAGTTAGAAGAAAGTAAGAAGAAATATTAATATGATCTGATTAATTCAGCTAGCAGGAGGTTATGGGGTACCAAGGTTATTATAACCTATAAAGGCAATGTGAATAAAGCTGTATTCATTTGTAATTTTATTAGGCGGAGCAAATTAGTGAGTCTGCATAGCAGTGACAAAAGACCCGTTCCTATTCTCCCTTACCCCCCACCGCAAGGGCCAGGTGCCCAAAGTTAGGCTCCATATTAGGCAAATGAGATCTGATCAATCTCAGCTGCACATCTAATGAGACCCTCCAGAGCTGGTGCTGTGCTAATTTGGAAAGATTAGCTGGGATGTTTGTGTATGGCTAAAGTCCAATAGAATAAAAGTAAAACGGAGATGAAGAAGCAAAACCTAAAAGGGTTAAATGCATTAAGACAACAGTCCTATGAAAACTGGAAGGCCAGAATTGATAACGGGCAAACTATTGGAAACAAACAATCAATGGCAGTTTGAGGGGTAAAGTAAGAATTCTGTTTTAAAAGAAATCTCAATGATAACTCGTCCCTGTATAATGATTAAAAAAAAAAAGTGATATGGTCTACCTATGTGGGCTGACTCTTTCCTCCTGGATCTTTCCCTAGCTTCTTTAATATCAGAAATCTACCTTTTGTCCACTTTCAAGGAGCAAAAGGAAATTGCAGAGTTCGATTCCAGCAAAGGTGTGAGGAGTCCTGATAGGTTAAGGAGAATTCAAAGTACAAGAAAGTAAGGGGAGTGTTTAATACAAAGGTTTTAATATTCGTCAAGGGGACATTCTCATGAGCTGATCTATGGATTTTGAAAAAAGGCTTCATTACTCTGGAATCCTGACTGGACAAACTCGCTTGGGTCTCCAGTGTGCAAATTATAGTTTGTCTTGTCTTGCTTGATCTCCTCAGTTCTAAACTCTCATTTCAGACTTGGTGCCAATCAGTTATTTGCTCTGGCTTCACTTGGCTTCTCCTGCTCATTGGTCCAATTCTTACCAGGCCTTTGCCTAATTTCTTTGTTATGATTTCAACACTAAACCTTGGAGGGTCTCACATTTCACTCTGGTCCAGAAATAGATACCTATTTAGACATGAGTAAACTCTATTCTTTTCCAATACTTGAAATATGTTATAACTCTTATTCTGGTATATATTCTGAACATAGACTCCTGAAGGACCCATCTGAGTCAAGATAGAAAATTAGTCTTTTATCATTAGTAGGGCATTCTATGGGCTTCCCTGGAGGCTCAGAGAGTAAAGACTCTGAAGCTATGCAGGAGACCAGGGTTCCATCCCTGGGTCAGGAAGATCCGCTGGAGAAGGGAATGGCAACCCACTCTAGTATTCTTGCCTGGAGAATCCCATGAACAAAGGAGTCTGGAGGGCTACAAGGGGTTGCAAAGAGTCCGACACACCTGAGTGACTAAGCACACGCCTGCACACAGGGCATTCTATTGAGTACACTCTTAAAAGAAGAAAAATCATAAATTGGATAATAGTAGCAGGATAGTCAAAATAGATGACTTTAGAATCCCAACGAAAAAAAACGAAGAACATGCATCTTAAAAAGGCATTCCAATGACCAAAATTATTTAAATATTTTACATTGTTAGGAACAAGCATAAAATAAATTAAAAAAAAAAAAACCCTTCCTGGATGAGTAGAGCAATGATTTCTCAAGGAAAAATAAGTTCTTATAAAAAATAAATTCTTATACTGAGAATCAATGAAAAGGCAAAACATTAGTTTGGACTTAAGTTCTCTTACCTCCAAGTATAATATAATAGAAAAATCCCGAAAATGTGAATAAGTAAATCATACAGTGCTCTATCCTTATTCTAAATGTATCTCCAGAATTTTAAAAATTTATATTAAAAAATCAATGTATACCAATGTGGAAGGGGACCCCACTATGACTATATTTACCTCCCAAAGTCATTGGGACTTTTTTCTTCCTGGGTGATAATCTCCTTATTTATAATAAGTGCTTTGGCCACTTTTTCAATGGAAAATGTTTATGGGAATTTTTAATATTTATGCAAAATGTGAATTGTCCTTTGATCCTCCTAATCAGCTCTTTGCTTTCACAGGTCAAATCCAAAATGGTTATAAATCTCTGTAACAATAGAGATGATGCATTGTCAGAAGTGGCTAATACTATCATAGCAGAGACTCAGTAGTATCTACTAAGTCAGGTGACTCAGATGAGTGTTCAAGTGTATATAACACAGGCTGAGAAAATGATTGATGGTTTTTCAATCAGAATCCATTTTTACTGATGGATCCATCAGTAAATTTACAGAATCCATCACTGGTGCCACCGCACCAGGAACATTTGGCTCATTATGAGTGGCAGGGATTTAGAGCATAAGCCCTGGTCAGAATCCCAGCTCTGCCACCACATACTGTGTGTCCTCAGGCAACTAACCTAACCTCTCTTTGCCTTAGTTCCCTGTTGTACACAGGAGGAAAGTTAGTGTTTACTTCTTGAAATTATTTTGATTAAGTGGCTTAGTATATAGAGATCTCTCAGAAAAGCATTTGACATACGGCTTACTCCATAAACCTCAGCTCTAACATTTTATCTTTTATTTGGGGTCGTTTTTTGACATCTCTCCTACACTTGCGAGTCCCCTGAAGGCCCAGGAATAGTTTTATTCAACTCCATGACATCTCAGGACTAAGCACAAAAGTGCTACTAAAAAGAGGGACTTAAGTCATGCCAACATCTTCTGACTAGAACATTCCTTTCATTCTCGGTGCTGTGATTTTCTTAATAATCTAGTTTTCTTGTTTTCAATAGCAATAATAAAGCATTAGATAATTGTCATACAAAGCCATGTGGAAGATTGGCTGGTAAGAACCACATATTACGATAATGATAAAATATATACTTTATGTTTTTATTTATTGGCTAATATGAAGGTCTATGAACATACATGACCTCATTACTTCTCTTAAAAAATGCAGTTGTTGGTGTTAGGATACTGGAAGAAGCAAAGATTTTACAAAACCTGCTCTGTCCCCTTCTAAGTTATTTTTCATATTTATTCAATGATAACACTCACTTCCTGGGATCCTGGTGAGTCCTGATTAGATAACATATGTAAAGTACTGGTACTCAATAGCTGTTGTTACGGTCATTATTTGTAGAAAATTTCACCTAAAATAGTTTCCATGGGAATGAAAGAGGAGCCATCAGAGAGTAATAGTTGTGCTTATAGTTGGCGTTAGTGCGTGCATGAGTGTGCTCAGTCATATTTGACTCTGCGACCCCGTGGACTGTAGCCTGCCGGGTTCCTCTGTCCATGAGATTCTCCAGGCAAGAACACTGGAGTGAGTTGCCATTTCCTTCTCCAGGAGATTTTCTCAACGCAGGGACTGAAACCGCGGCTCCTGCGGCTCCGGCATCTGGCAGGCGGGTTTACCTCTGAGCCACCTGGGAAGCCCATAGTTGGTAATAATGCTTGGATAAGGATTCTGAACCTGAGCCCTCAGCCAGGGAAATGGTCCCTGACCTATGAACAAGTCTGCCTTGCGCACTATACAGGGAAGTTTATCACCATGCTATGGAACTCCAAGCCAGGAGTCTTTCCAAAAACATCTGCCCATGGATTCTTCTGGAAGACTGATGAAGCCTATGAAACTTTCTCATTAAAACAAAACAAAACAAAAAAAAACCCTTACAAAATGATACATTAAATACATTTTTAAAATGCATTTTAAAAAGCCATCATTAAAATGTTTAAAAAGACAAACATCATACCACAATATACACTTTTCTTTGTTAGGATAGTAAATAATGGGATCTAGTCACAGGTCTCATTGGAGAAGGCAATGGCACCCCACTCCAGCACTCTTGCCTGGAAAATCCCATGGATGGAGGAGCCTGGTAGGCTGCAGTCCATGGGGTCATGAAGAGTCGGACACGACTGAGTGACTTCACTTTCACTCTTCACTTTCATGCATTGGAGAAGGAAATGGCAACCCACTCCAGTGTTCTTGCCTGGAGAATCCCAGGGACGGGGGAGCCTGGTGGGCTGCCGTCTATGGGGTCGCACAGAGTCGGACACGACTGATGCAACTTAGCAGCAGCAGCGGCAGTCACAGGTCTCATATCCACCCATCCACTATAGTTCAAAGATGTATTGTACACACATAATACTCTGAGTTATCTGTAACACGTGGAATATAATAGGAACGTATCTGTGATATCTCTCGGTGACCTTTCACAGGTATTGTTAGTACTGTTATGATTTGTTACCCATATTCATAATGAAAGGGAATGGTACCTTTCAGTTAGAAATCAGGGAAAATACAGATGCAACTTTTGCCCATGCAGTTTCATCTTAGACCCCTTGCTCTAGAACCCCAAATGAAGAATGACTGCTTAAAACCCAAAGTTAAAACCTCTTGTCTAAAACCTAAAAAAAATTTTTTTCACTTGATGAACTTGGTATACTGTATTTTTCCATAATCACCACCTTGTTTGCCCTTCTGCAGATATACACTCATTTTATGAAGTTTGTAAAGACATTGAGTCCAAGTCTTTGAAATCTTTAGGATATTTAAATTGCTCTTCATACCTGGACACAGGTTGATATAATTATTATAGCAATTACATTTTTAGCAGGTTGGACTATCTTGGTATAAATCCTGGAATTTAAATGTTAGTCAAATTTGAAGATAGATGCAAGAGAATTCATACTAGGCTATGACTATTTTAAGAAATGAAATGCTTTGAAAACAGTTATAAAACAAGGAGTGCCTTACATCTTGGGAAACCTCACATTCAATTATTCAGGATGAAAAAACTGAAATAAACTTTGGAAAAGCATGCAGACTGTGGGCTACTTAATTCAACTTAAAACTTTTTGACATTGACCCATAGTTTTAGATAAATGTAATAATCTGTTTTTCTAGATAGGAAACAATTCTTCCTTCTGTTGAGCTAAAAGTCTAGAGGATATGTAAGTATATACAGCTGGGTATACCAGAATCATTGGGACAGGCTGATGTGTATCTGTCATAAGGTAAATGCAATTTAGAGTAAGAATTCATTGTAAAGACAGGATACAGGTCTAAACTACTTTATGTATTTGCAAATGTTTTGCATGTTATTGGCTCCCTGTGAAAGTGTTAAGTCCAAGGGGATAGTGTGAAACTAAATTTTTTATTCATTGCCTCTACATCTTTGTGCTGATTGAGAAAGAGCTCAAGATGGGGGGCTGTTAAACTTGACCTTTCATAAGCAGACACACTGTGGCTCTTCCTTGCTTGTTTATATTTGTAGTACTAAAAAGATTAATTGATTGTTCAATAAATTATCACTTTACAGATCAGGTTAGTCTCTTAAACAAAACACCAATCACCTTGTTAACATGTAGATACAAATGAATTGTTTTCAATAGGATAAACATTCTCCCCTCTGTAGGTGTGGCAATTAGATTATTGATTTTAGGTAAATGTCTAGTTAATTATGCAATAGGCTTCATTTCTTCTGTTAATTAAACTACTGCTCTTTTAAGTCAATAAACTATAGCCTCAGGAGAAATGAGAAGATTCCCATTGAAAGAGTCCAAGTACCTCCCCCAAAAAGGGACAGAATAGGGCCCCTTCTGCTTTTAAAACAAAGATCCAAATGAAGAACTTATAAGAGCAAATTGCATTTTCAGTTCATTCACGATCCATTTCTAGAGTCAAGATTAAATGCAAATCTGAGTAGAAATACTTGAAGAGAAACCACTAACCTGTTTTTGTACAATCAACAATCTCTCTCTTGCTTTGTATCAAAACGATAAGCTTTAACCTGCCTTCCAAAATGCTGTCATTATCCTTGTCATTTAGTTGTTAATCATTGATCTGAGTAGCAGGGAGAAAGGACTATTTCAGAACCATCCTAGGAACAGTCTTAATGCAACTCAGAGTACTCTCACCAGCACTCCTTACCCTGCTTCCTTTCCTTTGACCAAAGACTGAGCCATAAATGTTGACTTTTGTCCTACTCTACTTGGGGATTCTTAGGTCTTTTTTAATCTGTTTCCCTTTTGGAGGGAGCACTGGGCAAGTGTGGGAGGTAGGCTTCTAGTTACTTTGCCCAGACACCTGGAATATAAACTTGCCATGCTCCTCACCCTAATCTCATAACTTGGTGAGACTTCTGACCAGTTAATTGATCCCTGACTCTGCTGTGTCTATTTTGCATTGGCCTAAGGGTAGCCCATAGAAATATTAATGATAGTGATAATCATTAATATTTATTGAGTGCTTACTGAGTGTTCTGGACATCATTCTAAAACGATTGGCATGCATTATCTCATTTATTCCTCACAAGAGTACTTTACAGAACATGTTTATTATCCTGTTTTTATATAGAGAAACTGAGGCAAGGAATACAATGTTACTAAGTGATGGAACTAGGATTCAAACCTAGGAAACCATAGATTCTGTGACTACAGAATCTATGCTTTTAATAGCTACCAGGCCCCAGTGATCACTTAGTAGACAAAATAATTGACCAAAGCCCAAGGATGAATGGGGCATCCAACTGGTACAATTGACCTGAAATCCCTTTGGTAAAAATAATAGCCGATATTTAATAAGAACTTGTTCTATTGGCTCAGTTCCAAAGTGAACATGCAGACTGTCCAACAGCTTGCATGTGAGTCACAGCTCAGCCAGTCAGGAAGGCATTGGTAGTTCTATGAAGCAGATTGAGTGCTGGACAAAGAACACTTGCTTGTCCAATATCAGCATCTCTCTTCCTGCTAAAGATTTTAGCATTAGACAGGTGAATAACACATGAATAAAATTTCTTTTCTCCTGACCAAATTACTTGCTTGTAGCATAGAAGTAGCTACAGACCAAGTCATCATATTTTTATTTGAGTAGTTCCGAATTAGTTTACAATAAAGCTGGACATAGTTCTACTGACCAGAGAATGACTCTTGCTGCTTCTTCAAAACCAGGATATTTCCTTTTATGGTGAAAGTTATAATCAGTTGAAGAATCCTAAACTGTACTTGTTAAAAAGAATCCCCATATAAGAAACCTGGTAAAAGTTATGCTGGTGTTTGCATGAAGCCTGTTATACATAATTTTCTGAAGCTGTTTTCAATCATGCAAATGATTTTTTCCTTTGCAATATGCTAATGCAATCTGATTTATTTCAGTTGTAAAAGTTAATTACAATGTGTTTGTGAGTCCCTAAAGATGATGTATTAAATGTTTATAACCAGGATTATTAAAATGTCCTGTCTCGATTACAGAGCTTCTCTTTCAAACACTAGAACTAATTGTAGCCTTAAATCACAACAACCTCACCGTTAAAATTAACACAAGGGCAACATTGCATAATTTTAATTAATTTTAATTTGGCCAAAGCAAATTAATTTTTGTTTTCTAGAAGGACAACTAAACTCTTTTGTAGCCTGCTTCCACTGAATGTAGAGTTCATAAACTTCCTTTTTTCCTCTGAGGATTGTACCCTGGGACTGAATCCTTGTTTATGTTTTGGTTTCAATTTGCATATCGGGTTCTCTGCTCTCCTCTTGGCATTGAAGTAAGAAAATGAAACCAGAGTGAAAGGTACACAGTTCTATGATCAGAGAAACAAAATTTTCACTGTGAGTTTCTTAATATTAACCCAGGTTTTTGCAGATAATAATGTTCTGAGCCTAGGAGAAGTGTATTCTGACACTCCTATCTTTAGCACCCTTTAAAAAGCTGCCAACACCTCTTTCAAAATTTGCAAAACAATTTTCTAAGGAATGTCTTCTTAGAAGACGTTCTATCTTGATTGTTTCCTTCTCCCTGTGCTTAACATGTATGCCAAAATCAATTATTTCATATGAATGGCTAATTCTAAATCTTCCATTGTTAGTCAGCTGTGCTGAACAAACAGTAACAAACAGGCTAAAATTCTATTTATTGCTTAAACTGACACATCCTTTCCAGGAAAACTTCACCCAGTCCCCATTTCTTTGAATAGTATTCTCTGTGTTTAGATGAGAGTTGTTTTAAAATAGGGATAGCCATGATAAAGAATCTTGAAAATATACCTTAAAAAAACCAACATGGCTTCCTGAAACCTAGAAAACCTGTAATAAATACTAGGTAGGATCTCAGTGCTTTATCTTTCTGGTCACAGATTATAAATATTTTGAAAAATTGGATAATTATTTCTTGGCTTGATTTACATGTAAATATTCTGGGATAATGTGAGTTTATGTTTTTGCTGATCATCTAAAGTTTAATCTGCCTATGGATACTTATAGGCATTCCTTATGCATTTGCTAAACTAATATCTTACAAACAATCTCATTTTATGGCCCCAAACTAGTAATCATAGCCAAAAGAAAGTCTAATTTAGAAAAGTCAATTTATATCATATAAGTAAAGTTTAAATATATCAGATAGTTCTTATCCAAAGCAACATATTGTCTTTATCAGTGAAAGAGAATACTGTTAATAATTATATGAGAATATTATGTATAAAAGTGAAATCTTCTGGGAAAAGTGAAAGATTTGCTCACCCTCCAAATAAGGAAATGAAATTGATGGTTTTCTGGCTGTGTATTTGGTTTATCACAATGTCTTCCCTCTCTTCCTTCTTTATAGGAATGGGTCTCAAACAACCATATTTATGCTGCATGATGCAAGCCTGGATATGGAGTGCGGGTGGAACTGATGGATGTTTGATTAAATTAGCTCTATATAACTTTGCCTTAAATTTAATTAGGCATGAGAAACTTGAGTTAAACTTTGGGTGTGTCTAAATCAGTCTGGCAAATCTGAGAGTTGTGAAGCATCTGTGTTAGCCTATCTTGTGAATATATCTATTATATACAATAAATGTGTACATTTCTGTCAAGGTTCAGGACATAGACTATATGATCAGTTTCAATTTTTTAAAAATTAAGATGAATATCTATGTGTAAAAATATCTATTCATAAAACCATGAAAGAAAATTTTAAGTGCTTGCTTGGTCAAAAATAATAGTAATAAGGCCAAAATTGTCTCATTGGCAACTTACAAATATTCAGTATCAAAATATTTAGTTTAAATTCAATGACTTTGAAAGCATATCTAACAAAAAATATATAATCTTTTGAAGACTAGATTATTGTTAAAATTGTAGATTTGCCAACTAGACAGTTTTATTTCTATCTGGAGTTGTTAAATACCTTGATAAGACAGAAGACATATTTTGCTTTCCTTTTAAGTGAATATTTACAGTGAACTTTAGGGGCCTTTTGCATTTCTACTTGCTTCTAGAATTATATAAGTGAGTGTGAGAAGGGAAGAATCTTATTGGTGACCATGAGTAGCTATTTTTATCCTTGAATGTCCTCCAGGCCTAGAAACTCTTTGAGGGAAGAGTAATTATTTTACTCATCTTTGTATCTCCAAGTTCTTAGCATAAATATAAGTACATGTTAAATATTCAACATACTGATGTGAAAAGAAATGACAGAGGAGAGTGGGCATAGGCTAGAAATAAAGTTAGACCGGAACCATAGTATTCACATGATCACTGGTAAAACAAGCACATAAATATAATTTAAACAAATCTTTGAGTCTTAACTCATCCATAGAAACTCTCTACTTATCACTGATGAGATTTGGATACTCCAATAAAAGGAAATTCAGTCAGAGAGAACTAGTAACAGAGGACACTGGGGCTTATAAGTGATGGGGAAAAAAAAGTTTATTACTTCATTTCTTTAATACCTATATTTCACCATTTATTCTGAGAATTCTCCTGTGAAGATAAAGTATAAATAAAAAGGTCCTTTTACAACATACCAATTTCGAAGAGTTGATTATAATTTACTGTGTTATTTGTTCCCTCTAAAACTACCATTCATGGCAAGCATATGATATACTTGAAAGGCTTAGGTTGTCAAGTATTGTGGGGAATTTGCTCACCGACTTTACAGATCATAGTCACTAGCATATGTGTGCCAAACACTTAATGGTTGTCATTTATTTGTAAGAGATCACAGCCTATTATGACTGAATGTCTTCTGCTCTCTCTAGTGAAATGACATTGGTGAGAAGAATGAACATACTTTTTGATGCAGACATCTGTTGATTAGAAAAATAAATCTCACTTTGACTAAATACACCAATAATTAGACAGCATTCTTTAAGTACTGACAGATTACTAACTTTCAGCCCAAGGCTTGTGGTGGATGACTGGTTTAGATAGATGATTATACAGTGACAAAGAAGGCATACTTAGAACATAGAATGCATTTTATCCCAGAAAAATCTAGGTCATGAGAAGATGTCTCTTCAGAAGCAATTGCATCTTATTAGATGAAAGAAATATTTTCCTAGTGAGATTTAATAATAGCTGTCAAAAATTTAGGATCAAAAACATGGAGTGGCTGAATGGATAAAAGACCAGGCCCATCTACATCTATACGCTCCTACAAGAGACTTGTTTCAGTAAGGACAAACACAGACTGAAAGAGGGGGGATAGAAAAAGATGTTTCATGAAAATGAAAATCAAAATAAGTCTGAGGTAGCTACACTTATTTCAGAAAAACAATAGACTTTAAAACAAAGATTATAAGAAAAGATAAAAAAGGACATTATATAGTGATAAAAGGGTGAATCCAACATGAGGATATTGCATTGTAAATATGTACCCAACATAGGAGCACCTATATTTATAAAACTAATATTAACAGATGTAAAAGGTGAAAAAGACAGTAGTATAATATGAGGGGATTTTAATACCCCACTTACATCAATGTATAAATTATCCAGACAGAAAACCAATAAGGAAATATGTGCCTTAAACAAAATTTTGGAATAAAGTGACTTAATAGATATGTAGTGAACATTTCATCCAAAAGTCATGGAATACACATTTTTCCCAGTGCACATGAAACACTCTCCATGAGAGATCATAAGATCTAAATCTAAGCCACAAAACAAATTCTTAATACATTTAAGAAGATTGAAATCATATCAAGCATTCTTCCCTACAGAAATGGTATAAAACTAGAAACAATTCCAAGGAAAAAACTAGAAAAAAGTCATGAATATGTAGAGATCAAACAACATGCTACTAAACAACTTCAATAAAAATAGTGAAGGAGAAATAAAAAATACATTGAGACAAATTAAAATGGAAATACAACATATCAAAATTTATGAGATGCAACAAAATCAGCTCTAAAAAGGAAAATTCATAGAGATACATGCCTTTTGCATGGAAAAAAAAATTAATCTCACCTTACACATCGAGGGACTAGAAAAAAAAATTAAAAAACTCAAAATGAATGAAGGAAAGAAATAGCAAAGACCAGAACATATACAAATGAAATAGAGACTGAAAAAGAAAATAGAAAAGATGAATGAAAATAAAAGCTAGCTCTTTGTAAAGTGAAAGTGAAGTCGCTCAGTCCTGTCCAACTCTTTGCAACCCCATGAAATGTAGCCTACCAGGCTCCTCTGTCCATGGGATTTTCCAGGCAATAGTCCTGCAGTAGATGGCCATTTCCTTCTCCAGGGGATCTTCCCAACCCAGGGATAGAACCCCGGTTCTCCCGCATTGTAGACAGACGCTTTACCATCTGAGCCACCAGGGAAGTCCATTGTAAAGGTAAACAAAACTGACAAACATTTAGCTGGACTTACAAAAAAATGAAGTGCAAATAAAGTCAGAAATGAAGGAAGGGACATTACAATTGATACCACAGAAATACACAGGATCATGAGATCACTATGAACAATTATATACCAATGAATTGAACAACCTAGAATAAATGGATGCATTCCTAGAAACACACAAACTCCCAAGATTGAATCATGAAAAAACACAAAATCTGAGTGGAAGAATTACTAGTGAACAGATAGAATAAGTAATTAAAAACCTTCAAAAAACCAAATTCCAAGACCAGATGACTTTACTGGTGAATTCTACCAAGCATTCAAAGAAGAATCTATACCCCCCACCCCCTGCAAAAAAAAAGTGTAGAGAGGCAACACTTTCAAATTTGTTTTACAATGCAAGATTACCCTGATTCCAAAACCAGACAAAGATACCACAAGGAAAAAAAAAAAAAAATCACTGGCCTATATCTCTGATAAACATAAATGTAAAAATCTTCAACAAAATATTATCAAACAGAATTCAACAATATACTGAAAGAATCCTAAATTATAATCAAGTGAGAATTATTCCAGGGATGCAAGGATGACTCAGTACCTGCAAATCAATCATCATGATATGCCATGTTAACTAAATGAAGGATAAAAATCATATGATCATCTCAACAGATGGAGGAAAAGCATATGGCAAAATGTGTCAACTATTTATGATAAAAAATTTCAACATCAAAAAAAAAAAACTATGAAAAAATTTAGCCAAGGAGGTGAAGATATTGAAACTTAAGATATTGATAAAAAGCATTGAGAAGGCAAAAATAAATGGAAATATATTTTGTGCTCAAGAGATTGGAAGAATTAATATTGTTAAAATGCCCAAAGCAATCTACAAATAAAATGCAATTCATATTAAAATTGTTATCATCCCACTTGAGAGACCATTTAATTGACACTTTTATTATCAAAATTATCCTTTGTAATCTGTATTAGTATTTTATTGTAAAGTCTACTTTGTTGTTTAAATATAACATGAAAATATTCTTTTAGTTAGTAATTGTGTTGTGTGTTTGTATCACTCATTTGCTTTAAATATTTCTATATCCCTATGCTTTAGATGTCTTTTCTACACAGTACAGAATTTGGTTTTTAGTGTTTCTGAAAGACCAGCAATCTTTGTTTTTTAATCAAATAATTTAGTCAACTTATATTCAACATATTTTCTCATATATCTGAGATTAAACATATCATTTTGCTAATTTCATGTCCCTCTTTTTCTACTCTCATGTTTTTATATTGATTAGTTATCTTTTGTTAATCTAAATTTTTCTCTATTACCTTGCAAATTGTACCTTTTATAATTTTCTTATAGTTGTCATAGAATCACACTATGACTGCTTGAGTTTTCACAGTCGAATTTTAGTCATTGTTACCCTATTACAGGGCAGTAAAAAGGAAATTAGATCATTGTATTTCCTAACCTTTATATCATACTTTTTGTGTAATTTAATAATTTGTATTTTAAAATCACAAACTATTACAATTATAATTGTTAAGTATGTACTGTAATTATTTTTATTTGCTCGCCAGCTCACCATTTAGCTACTGCTTTTTGTTTCTTTCTGCATTTCTGAGCTTCCATATGTAATCATTTTTTTCTGCATGAAGATTATCCTATACTATTTACCTGATTAATTTAATTTACTACAAATGCTATAGTTTGGGGCTTCCAAGGTAGCTCAGTGATAATTAATCTGCCTGCAATGCAGAAGCTGCAGGAGATTCGGGTTCGATCCCTGGGTCAGCAAGATCCCCTGGAGGAAGGCATGGCAACCCACTCCAGTATCCTTGCCTGGAGACGCCCAAGGACAGAGGAGCCTGCGGGCTATAGTCCACGGGGTCACCGAGTCAGACCTGACTGAATAACTGAGCATGCACACTCATGCTACATATCTCATTATTTCTTATAACTTTTTGTTTCTCTGTTCTTAATCAGTACATGCTCTTTCAAAGTAGTATCAAGTTCATAAACTCTCTTTAGCTGTGTCCACTCTCTCCTCAAACCAATCAAGTCATTAATCTAATTCACATTTCTAATTGGGTTCATTTTTATAATTTTCAGTTCTTTGCCTGTGTGTTCCATTACGTCTTTTATCTCCTTGAACATGGTAAATATAGTTGGTTTAAACTGTTTTATAATACCAATATTTGGAATATCTGGAACATTTACTGTTAGTTGCTTTTTACTTTTGTTTTTTTCATCATGTTGCATAGTTCCTCTATGTGTCTGTTCCTTTATTACATTGATTATTGTGTAGTGGACATTTGATAGAGTTCTAATTCTGGCCTCTCATCCAGGTTTATCCATTTGAATGGCCCCATGCTCATGGACATAACATTTGATTACTCAAGAATGAAATATAAACCACGTGGAACTAGCCATAACCTTTCCCAAGTGTTCTTCCCCCTCCCCCGCATCCACACCAAAAATATTTTTTTCTAATGGGGTGGTTGGGTAGAGTGAAATTTAGGTTAGGGTTCTTGAAAACATCTTGTTATCACATTGAAAAATTCTATCTGTAAAAGAGGCAAGCATAATTAATCAATTAATCAAGCTCATGAAATTAAGAGGCTCACACAGTCCTGATAATATCCTTTGAGAGCCAGATCTGAAGCAACCATTCACATTCCCCATTTGCATGGCTCAATAAATTCCCTTTTCAGTTTAGATGCTTTTATTTATTTATTTATTGTCACACCATGAGGTATGCGAGATCTTTGTTCCCTGACCAGGGATCAAACCCATGCCCTCTGCATTGGAAATTCAGAGTCTTAACCACTGAACCGCCAAAATTGTCCCAGTTTAGATTATTTTAAATAGAGTTTTGTCACTTCCAACTAAAAAATCCTCACTAGTTTTTTGAGTTAATTCAGGCACAAGGAGAGGCTTGGTGGTTGTAGAAAAGAGCTGGAGAAGTTTGAAGGCAAGAAGACAAGACAGAAGACTAATAAAAGAAAAACAAGCTTCCTCAGTGGCTCAGTTGGTCAAGAAACCGACTGCAGCGCAGGAGACTGCTTGCAGTCCTGGAGACCAGGGTTCAATCCCTGCTTGGGAAGATCCCCTGGAGAAGGAGGTGGCAACTCACTCCAGTATTCTTGCCTGGAGAATTCCATGGACAGAGGAGTCTGGCAGGTTACAGTCCATGGGGTCATAATGAGTAGGACTTGGCAACTAAACCATCACCACTACCAATAAAAAATAGTGAAATCCTATACCAGTGATCATGGAAACAGATAGAAATGGGATATAGATTTGAAGGATATATACCAGTAAGTATAGAGAAGCTGGATGTGAAAACTTCTTTGTGATATTTTATCTATTACAGAATCTCTGAAGGTGAAGGACAGCACATTCTTATGACTTTTAAAGACTTGCTTGAAATCAGACTGTGTACAAATATAGTATCCTAATTCAAAATATTTAACCTCTGGGTAGATTATTTGCCTTAGCAATTTTAGTTTTACCTTCATCACATTGCTTTATCTGGGTTGTGAAATATATGTATTTCCCATGAAACAAAGAGGCTTTCAATCCCAATCCCAGTAGCTGTGGCAAGTCCATTTATCTTTGTCTTTGGAAGTGATGGTATAAATATAATTCTGCATTGTTTTACAGAAACTATTTCGGTTAAAAAAAAACTATGCAATCAACTGCCTTCCTCTCTAATTTAATGTACGTGTGACCAAGGAGACCTTTCCAAAATAAGGTTGTAAAAGTACTTAGATAATAGATAAGGACTATTCTGTCCAAACCGGAGTATATGCAAAGAAGGAGATGATAGACATCTCGTCGGAGCCCAATGTTTCTAGATAAACATTTCTGGTCAGGATGATTTTAAAACACATATCTGCTTTCCTGTGTTTCTTCTATTCACTCTTGTTGTTGAATCCAACTCTAAAATTGGAATTTGTGGCACAGTTGTGACTTGTTCTCCATGAAGGGTTATCAAGGCTGTAATATGCAGTTTTCCTCTTTCCCGAGCCTTGTAATCTCACAATTTACTTTGAATTGTGAGAAATAGGGTAGAAAAGAGCAACCAGAAAAGTGAGTTGGGTTGTGAAACATGGAATTGTTATGGCATAACTGTAAGATTTCTCATCGGAAAATCTCTTTCCCAGCTATGGGAAAAAAATAAAGATTACTTAGAGAAATCAGAAGGAATGAGACACTTCTCCCCTCATTCTCTCACATTTTTGCAGTAGAAGAAGCAAAGAACTCCCATGTCAGGATGAATCACCCGACTGGAATTCACACATAGCATAAGATGAGGGGGCTACAGGCTACAAAATGCCAGAATCAAATGTTACAATTATAGCACATTTCCTAAAAGGCAACTTAAAGTCAGTTCCATCCCACGCACTCTTTCCAAATCCTGGTTTGTGTCTCGTCACCTATACTATAAACAAAGCGGTAGCATTCATAGAGATAAATAGAGAAATGTGTGGGGACAGAGCCAGGGAACGGGTTGGGAAAAGAAAAGACACAGAAAGCCTGGGTGCTTGAAGCCAAGAATGAAACACTTACAATCATGCACTCTGAGATGTGGGAAGATTCCTCAAATCCTGTTAAAGAGAGTTCAGTTCAAATGTAATTCTATCAACACTGATACTGAGAAAGTCCCCAAGTCATATGGCTGTTTCAACTACGTTATGCTATCTAAACCAGAGGGAAAATCTTGAAGTTACATCTGGCAAGAATATAGCAAATCCCCAGGGGGTCTGTGTTAAAGTACACAGTGAACTAGCAGGTGTCTCCGCATTTGCATTCAGTAACACTTAACTCCAAGTGTTTTATGCCAAGAGACCATGTATGTGGATCCCATTACATATTTTAAGTTGTTGACTTCCTGGTAATTATTTCATTTTTAGACATATTTTTCTTATTACTGATGTAATAAATGTATAGGTTTGAACACAAATGTAGGCACACACACACACACGCACACACACACAGGGCAATTATGAAGGCAACTCCAATGATATTATTCATTGTTTTTGTTTTCTGTCTAGTCAAGATATTTGATTCTACTTTTTTTTTCAAAATTGGATTCATTTTTGCTATAACTAAATTTGGAGTGTTTTCAGCCTAGTATTGGAAGAGTGTGGGCATGCATGCTAAGTCACTCCACTCTGTCCGACTCTTCTAGACCCTATGGACTGTAGCCCACCAGGTTCCTTTGTTCATGAGATTCTCCAGGCAAGGATACTGGAGAGGGTTGCCATGCCCTCCTCCAGAGGATCTTCTCAACCCAAGGATCAAACTGACATCTTTTAAGTCTCCCTCATTGTTAGGTGGGTTCTTTACCAGCTAGCACCACCTAGAAAGCCTAGTTTTGGGAGAGGGATTGCTGAATGGAATAATAATGTAAATCAATGTGAATCTTTTTCCCCTGTAAAAAGAGGGGGAAAGGAAAATGTATTTTCAAAAGAAGGTTTGTGTTAAATGGAGAGAAATTAGTGACGATTACAAGAAGTCAAAATATTTTTGATTTTATATAATTAGATTGTTAAATCATCAAGATAGTTTTACTACATCTATGTTTTCCTTTCATCTGAATTTATTTTTGCTTACATATTTAGGACTTTTATTTGAGCTTCATGCTGCTGCTGCTGCTAAGTCGCTTCAGTCTTGTCCGACTCCGTGCGACCCCATAGACGGCAGCCCACCAGGCTCCCCCGTCCCTCTCCAGGCAAGAACAATGGAGTGGGTTGCCATTTCCTTCTCCAGTGCATGAAAGTGAAAAGTGAAAGCGAAGTCGCTCAGTCGTGTCCGACTCTTCGAGACCCCATGGACTGCAGCCCACCAGGCTCCTCCATCCATGGGATTTTCCAGGCAAGAGTACTGGAGTGGGGTGCCATTGCATTCTCCATTTGAGCTTCATACTTAGCCTCTAATTAGAGCTATATTGTAGGTGGGAAAAAGGCATTTGAAAGATAACAGGAATCATCAGATGCAAGTGGTTGAATTTAACTGAACTGTAGGGCACTTTGGGGAGGTGATGGGAGTTTAAGCTGGAAAGGTTGAGAGCCTTGTTTAAATCCGAATGGGGGTGGAGGGGCTTGTAAATTCGCCTGAAAGGATGGACACTATGTTGAAGCTGAAGAAGAGCTGTTGAAGGGATTCAAACAGAGGAGTGACACGAATGTTTGTTGTTAAAAGTGTACCCTGAGTGCCAAGTGAATAACGTTCTGGAAGAATGGAGCCAGTCAAGGGATGTTAGTTGTAATGGTCTATATGCTCACTCCCCCAACATAACCACACACATCAAAGATGCAGACCTACATCGCAGCAGTAGCAGCATTGAAAGGGAAGAGACAGGCTGGACGGAAAGTTGACAATACAAATAATAGGAGTTGGTAACTGTTGAAAGATGGATAGGAAGGAGACAGAAGAAATCTCAGCTGATAGCCACACTCTGGCTTCTTCTCTGGAAACAGTGATACAAATCTTTCAAAGAAAGTATCCAGGGTAAAAAGAATTTTGTGCTGTGGAGATGATGACTTCAGCTTGAGATAAGATTTTGAGGTACTCATGGGACATCCAGGGATGGTTGTAGTTTTAAATATAAAATTGGATTTCTAGACAGTTACTTGATAATAGATAACACTTACTAGAGGTCTGTTAAGTTCCCGAAATTTCTAAGTGCTTAGCATATTTGAACTCATTTCATCCTCAAAACAATCAAACCCATTTTAAGATGACTAAAAAGTTAAATAGAGAGGTTAAGTGACTTCCTGATGGTTGCAAGGCTAGGAAGTAGTGGAGCCATAAAGTAAATCCAATAATTTGGCTATTGAACTTGCATTCTTAATCACTACAGTATAGTTACTGGAGGAAAAAAAAAAAAAAAGTCATCAGGATGACTCCAAGGGGTTGAAATTCTGGTAGATATAGACATTAGTAGAGGAAAAGGGAAATAGAAATGAAATAAGAAGAAGGAGAAAAGCAGAATTCACAGGAACATCAACAGATGTAAAAATCAGAGGAAATAAGAGACATTAGAAGTAAGTTCTAGAGAAAGAATAGTCTTTCTGTTGGGAAGGAAAACAAAGCATAAGAGGAAAGAAAGTGGACAGTTTGAGAACAAGAGGAGTCAAAAAAGACTGGAATGGAAACATACCCAATTTTTTTGAAGTGTAGGTTGACTTGTCAAAGCAGTTTCAGTATAGTAAATGAACATTTGGCTAGATTTCGTGAGTCATGGGCTGAGGAGGATATACTGACTTCTTTTTTTAAAGAGGTTTGACTGGGACAAGAAAGAGAATGTATAATCTTTTCTTTAGGGTATTATAAGATGGAATCAGATTTTATTTATATCACTGTTTAAAGTATAGCTGTAATGTTAGCATAACTCTTGGTTGGCAAGAAATATGGGAATGTGTAGGAGAAAGGAGAAGAAAGCAATTATGTATGGAATTGTTTCAGGAAAGGGGACCCATTCCAGGGTCCGAGAGTGGTCTCGTCTAACACTCAGAAATAAGTTGTTTGAGAAGACACATGTACTGACAAATGGCTTTCACGGGAAGGGGTGCCCCAGGGGAGAGCAGCGGGGTGAGGGAACCCAGGAGAACTGTTCTGCCATGTGGCTCCCAGGCTTAGGTTTTATGGTAATGGGGTTAGTTGCTGGGTGGTATCTGGTCAGTCATCTTGCTTGACCTATATTTTGTCTGACCCAGTATCCTTCCTGGTTGTATGTGCATCTCTCAGCCAAGGTGAAGATGGTAAAACAATATTATGGGCTGGAGTCTTCTTCCTCCTTCTGGCACATTCTGAATTATTCCAGTTCGTTTTTGGTGACACCACCATATTCCTTATCAGAACCTCCTGTTTTGAGACAACATGTGCAAGTGGTTGTCATCATGGCTGGTCAAGGCAGGTGGTTTTTGGTCAACAGTTCCCTAACTGGAATATCCCCAGAGGACATAACGCTCCAAAGTGAAAAATAGAAGGTCGGCTTTGAGAAGAGGTAGAAGGTGTTCTTTCTTTGAGACAGAAAGTGAGAAGAATGGGTTTTGTAGGTATAACAGTAGGCAGTTAGAATTCAGGCATGAAATCACCTATGTTCCCCACAAAATAGGAGATGAGCTTACTTGCTACACAAAAGAGAAGAAGAAATGGGAGGTTTATAGGGGCTGATTGTGAAACCATGCAGAAACCTCTTGGGTACAAAGGTCTTCTCAGGTCCCTTGCTTCCTATCTGTAGGTAAGAGGCTTTTAGCCTTTGAGATGTTTCCTGAGTTCCAAAGGGCAGATTCAAAGAGTCACAGATTAGTGGGTTGGGGGAATGCAGAAACAAAGGGAAAGTAGTCAAGAAAAAAGAATGATCAGCTACAGTCCAAGTTCTTCCTCAAGAGATACACATAACAATCTGATACAGATCTCTGAGTTTTTTCTACAGGAACTAATGCCTCCACCCAAGTGGGTGATGATAACTTCAAGCTACACACAAGCGTGTGGAACCTAGACTGGTTGGAACTAGAAGGCAAAGATTGAGACTCCTGAAACACCACTTGGTGATCCACCAGTGACCAATCAGAGGAAAGTCACACACCCAGCAGCCTCCTCCCCAAAGTTTGCCTGTAACAGCTCCTACCTGGAAACCAGCAGAGGGTTTGGGCTTTTTAAGCATGAGCTGCTCATTGTCCTTACTTGGCCCTCACAATAAGCCTTTCTCTTCTCCAAACACCAAGGTGTTGGTTTGTTTGGCATCACTGTGCATTGGGGACATGAACTCAGTTTCAGTAACAATTGTATAAATTTTCTATGGCTGGCCTAAAAAAGTACCACAGACTGAGTGGCTACAAGAGCAGAAATTAGTTTTCTTACATTTCTGAGGCTAGAAGTCTGAGATCAAGGTATTGGAAGGATTGGTTTCTTCTGAGATCTTTCCCTTGGGCTTGTAGATGGATACCTTTTCCCTAAGTCTCTATATGCTCTACCCTCTGTGTGGATCTGTGTCCAAGTTTAGTCTTCTTATAAAAACGCTGATCATATGTGATTAGGGTTTACTCTTATGATCTCACATTAGCTTAATTACCTCTTTAAAGGCCCTATCTTAATATATGGGCTTCCCTGGTGGCTCAGATGGCAAAGAATCTGTCTGCAATGTGCTTCCCTGGTGCCTCAGATGGCAAAGAATCTGTCTGCAAGATGCCCTGGAGAAGAGACCGGCAATCCACTAGGTATTCTTGCCTGTAATATACAGTTGCATTTTGAGGTACTGGGAGTAGGACTTCAATGTATACATTTTGAGGAGACATAATTCAACCCACAACATAGATAAAACTTTGGAATAACTGCAGTCAAGAAGGGAGAGATGACTTAATACACAAATATAGATAATTTCCTGCTGCATAATCTAGTTCTATTGAAGAGTCACAAATTTGTAGTGGGACACAGCTGACCATAACCAGTCCACTGATGTGAGTGTTTTAAATGGATATCGTAAGGAGACGAGGTGTTAAAAGGGCCAAAGGATTGAGGAAATGTGCTTCCTAAGTCAGGAGATATATTAAAATAAGTGACGAAAGTAGAAGAGACTAAAAGAAGTTCAAGAAAGATTTCAAGGAATGTGGTATTGTGTGCAGATTGAATAGAACGGGAGAATCTAGAGAACTGTAATTACAGAGTTTGTGGTCAGAGGATGGGATAGTTACATTTTAATGGGTAGCACAGTTCCTGATAGTGATAAGTCAAAGTTGAGGTCATCAAACTATAAAATAGAGGTGAGGGTGAACTAGAGTTGAAGTCAAGAGCTACACGTCAAGATATGGACTGTGTCATTCCTGTGGACATTGGCAGTTTGTAGGATAAAGTGAGATGGAAAATGAGTCAGAATTCTCTGTGAATAGGAAGGAGAGAAAAGATTGTTGGTTAACTATTTAGCATGATTCTCAAAAGCAAGAACTTTGGGCCCCTGTAGATATGAACATCAGGGTGAATCAAGAGTCTCCTCAGGTCCTAGGATGTTGAGTCTGGCCAGTCTGCTGTGTCTACCAGAAACCACCCCAAAGGATGTGGCTATTTGCTGCAGCCCTTTCATTTATCATTTAAGAATTGGCTTAGGTATAACCTGATCTCCAGCCTGTGGTGTACCGGTGATGAACCTGGGCTCTGGAGTCAGGCTGTGCAAGTTCCAACGCAGCCTCTACCATTATAGGTTATCTGACCCAGGACAAGTTGCTTGACCTGTGCAGACCTTCATTTCTTTGTCTGTAAAATGGAAGTAGTATTAGTTATTTCCACCTTATTTCAGAGAGTTTGAAAGATTAAATAAGACACTTGATATAAAGGACCAGATCAGTACTGGGTTCGCAATATGTACACAGTCCATTTCAGCTATTGTTATTTAAAAGCTTTCTTCAAATTTTATACAATTCATGTGCCCATTTTAGCCTTTTACCAGGTTATAGACCAATTGTCCATCTGAATCTCTGTCTCTCTTTTAAGCTGGAAGCTTTTTTTGGCACGTGGGCAGTTCATCTGGATAAAGCTACTACCTGCCCCATAATAGTGCCGTTTGTGGAATATATTAATGAACAAATGAGAGATTTTTTTTTTCAGTACTTGGATGAAACACGTAATAATGTTGTAAAAAGTAATTCTTTTCTTCTTGGTCCACCTCTTCAACCAAGAGTCGTATTTTCTAAATCTTATTTTAAATGGGAGTCTAATTTCTGTAAGAGGACAGTAACACACAGATATTCTGGAAATTGTTCATTTGTAAACACCCTGAGATTTATAAACATTAGATCAGTGATGGCTATCCATTTTACAGTTGTACTATTGTACTTTATCATGAAAATATAATCAGAGGCTACAGTGATCATCAATTACTATGGAACAACAACCACAAGATCGTGGAGGACGAGGTAAGTATTTATTTTCTTGTGTGTCTGTCATTCTGCTGAGGGTTACCTGGGGGTCAGTTGGGCCGCTCTGCTTCAAACAGTGGATCCGGCTGGACTTGGCTTCTCACCTTACTATGGCTTGGGCTCCTCTGAGCTCCACACATAGACCTTCTGGAGCTCAAGAGGAACTATCTGGAGGAAGCTGTTATGTGTGTGGCAGAAACGCAAGCAGGTAAGCCCAGGGGCATGAACACAGTGCAATCCCCTGCTTGTGCTGAGCCAAATAACTTACAAAGAAGTAATTTGGCCAAGTTCAAAGTCAGGGGTGGAGAAGCACACTCTGCTTCTGTGGAAGCGACTGCACACTTACTTGGGGAAATGAATGGACAAAGGGAGGGGAGGGAATTGGACCACTCTTTCAATCTGCCCCAGAGACAAACAGGGAGTTACTATCAGATGCTAGCTTGGCAAAGAAATACTTGATAACATTTTCTATAATACAAGATAATAAGATTAAATACTGTTTAGTTATGTTCAAAGTCAAAGGGCTTCCCAGGTGGCTCAGATGGTAAAGATTCTGTCTGCAATGCAGGAGACACGGGTTCAATCCCTGGGTCGGGAAGATCCCCTGGAGAAGGAAATGGCAACCCACTCCAGTATTCTGGTCTGGGAAATCCCATGGACAGAGGACCCTGGTGGGCTATAGTCCATGGGGTCACAAAGGGTTGCAAATGACTTAATGACTAAACAGTCAGAAAGAGCTTTTAAGTCAGAAATAACCAAAGATGGTAAGCATTGGACCTCTCAATCCTCAAAGCTCCATCCCAGTACTGAAGTATCGGGTTCTACAGTGCCCTCCTTAACCCACACTGGATCCAGTCTGCCCTGCTCAAGTGTCCCAGCGAGTCCAGTGACCAAAAGAAATCCTGCTTGTAAGATTTCAAACAGCATCTATATTAAGTCAATCAAATGTATTTATCACTTAACATGTTTTCTGAATTAAGGAGAGAGAAATTTAAACAAGCCAGATTAAAAAGGAAGTATTGCACAGGGGGGACTTCCCTGGTGGCTCAGACGGTAAAGCGTCTGTCTACGAAGCGGGAGACCGGGGTTCGATCCCTGGGTTGGGAAGATCCCCTGGAGAAGGAAATGGCAATCCACTCCAGTACTATTGCCTGGAAAATCCCATGGACAGAGGAGCCTGGTAGGCTACAGTCCATGGGGTCGCAAAGAGTCTGACACAACTGAGTGACTTCACTTTCACGTTCACGTTCATTGCACAGGGGGAAGGAAGGTGCTTGGACCCCAAATCACTGGCTCTAGTATTTATCACTGTGCCACCCTGGGCATTTATCCTCTAACAAGGCAAGACATTTAACCTCTTTGAGTTCCCTCATCTTAAATATAAGGTCTCAGCCATATCAGATACTTTCTCACTACATGTCTGAATTACAAATAAATGCAAATACATTTATTTGCAAACAAAATGATTATAAATGCAATATGAATACATACAAATAAAATTGTTGTTATCACATGGAAATGAAAATAATACCTTTTATACAAGGTCAGTTTATCCAGGATCCGTTTAAAGTTTATAAATGCATAAACTTTAGGAGTCCAGCATTTTGTGAGTGTACAAAAAGGACTGGTTCCTTTGACTTACTTTCCCTTTAAATACATAACTGAAAAAACTAAAGCAGATGTGCCCTGACCAAAAGCTACATTTTTCTCTCCTAATTATTCAGAGAAAAGGAAATTCCCTTTTTATATATTTATGACTTTCCAAGTGCAAATTGGCAAAAACATATTTTCAAAAAATAAAAATATGCATTTTTTTTTTTTTTTTTTTGTAATTTAAAAGGCAGAAGACTGACAACTGAACTTCCCTCTGGGGAGGCAAATTTTGATGCTATCCATCCCCATTTGTCAGAAATGTTAAAATTCTTTGGAAAGTAGCAGGAACAGACCCAGGGTGTTGTAAAGAGGCCCCAGGGACTGTGTGAGGCACTGTGAGGCTGAACTGCCACTCTAACCCAGAGGATGAAGCAGAGCAGTGACTTCTGGCCTCCTTTGAACTTCGGCATCAAAATGGCACAGGGTTGATTGGTTTTTCGACAAGCTTTTTCAAAGTTACCATAGGCCACCTGTCCATTGTTTTTAAGCAAATGAATAAAAATCAGCTGTATTTTGTAAAAGTTCTTAAGGTAGTGAACAATCATGTCTCTTCATTTTTGGAGATAACTGTGGTTCCTCCAGCATCCCTGATGGCTCAGTGGGTAAAGAGTCTGCCTGCAAGTCTGGAGACATGAGACGTGGGTTCGATTCCTGCATCAAAAAAAAATCCCCCCAATATTCTTGCCTGAAAAATCCCATGGACAGAGGCATCTGGCTGACTACAGACCAAAGGGTGGAAAAGAGTCAGACACAACTGAGCGTGCATAATACCTGGCCCTTCTACCACAAGAAAGTCAAGCAATATCAAAGCTGTTTTACTGATGCCTGCTCTGTTTATTCAGAGAAGGCAACAGCACCCCGTTCCAGTACTCTTGCCTGGAAAATCCCATGGATGGAGGAGCCTGGTAGGCTGCATTCCATGGGATTGCTAAGAGTCGGGCACAACTGAGCGACTTCACTTTGACTTTTCACTTTCATGCATTGGAGAAGGAAATGGCAACCCACTCCAGTGTTCTTGCCTGGAGAATCCCAGGGAAGGGGGAGCCTGGTGGGCTGCCATCTATGGGGTCGCACAGAGTTGGACACGACTGATGCAACTTAGCAGCAACAGCACTGTTTATTATAAAGTAGGTGCTAGTTTCCTCATCTTTAAGTGGAAGATAGCACAGTTAGGCTAGCAGCTATGTGCCCAAAGCCAATTGCTCAGTAGGTAGGAATAAGAGCTGGGAATTAAACCCAGATCAGTAGATTGTAGATAAGTCCTTTATCTACCTGCCCATGCTGTGACTGATATGTGGAAGGCATGTTGATGAAAGAAGTGGCAAAATGAAGCAAAGTAAATTTTCATGAAACAGACAATGGTATTTCTATCTTATATCCAGACTGTCAAGTACAAAAAGACTCTTTCTGAATGTCACTGTCTTCGTAGCTGTAATGGTATACGTAATTCCCAATGTGACTTGGAGACTCAGATGGTATAATGTATGTAAAAGTCAGCGCAGTTCCTGCTACACAGTAGACAGGTGATAAGAATGATGATGATATTGACGACAATAAGCATGATGGTACAAACACTCATCAGCATAGAAGTGGTTTCTATAGCTCTGAACTGGGATCAGACTCGACTTTCTGACAAGCTTTACACAGTGAATTAATAAATTAAAAGTGGGTGATGGAGCAGGCCAAGTTTTCACTGTTTGTTGTTGAATTAGATCATCATTTCTATTCTCTGTTCCATATGCATCATGTACGTTATAGTCCACAGTGCCTAGACCAGCAAACTCACCAGCTGGGTGGAGAAATTCAGGTAATTGTGTCTACCAGCTCTGAAATCTTACTACAACCAGCTGGATTGTCCAACATTTCTAGCCTCAGGGCTGGTGAGACCAGATCTTTTGAGGGGTATTACAAAGACCCCATTTCAGGTGTCACCTGGCTATTAATTTTTTAAAATACATTTATACAGTCTTTTATGAATCCATACCCCAATTTATTTTCTGCATGTCCTTCTTTAAAGAAAGGAGAATAAGCATATGACTTGAATCATATTTTATAGTTCTTTTATTTGAATTTGGAAATACATGCATGTTCATATAGTAGTATCTCAACAACTAGAAAATGTGTATTAAGCGTGATTATATGGAAAGTTCCTCAGCTCAAATAAATCATTGTGCTTGAACTCTGGCTTGAATTACCTCTGCTATTATTCTGCTACTTGGAAAATTTTCTGTCTAAAACTTATATTTCATTTTTTTAATTGAAAAAGAAATCACTGGGTTTTTTTTCCAGAAACTAAATAAATTACCTAACTAAATGATGAGATTTCTTTTCACCACAGAGAAAGTCAATGAAATCTTCTGCTCAGTGTTCCAAATTAGTTCTGTCAGCCATGAAATTCCACTATGAAAACTGGAATTGTCCCTCACTAAAGATGCCATTTGTGTTCATGTTAGAACTAGCTTGAAGTAAAAAGGTTCCCAGGACTGCTTTATTTGAACATAATCATAGAGATTTCCTGGGATTCTATACCAGCCTGCTCACTTGCAGTATCAGGTGGAGGTTGATGGGGATACAGAGCCCTGGCGGCTCTCAGATCATCTAGAAGACCTTAGATTCTCTCTTGGAACTGAAGTCGGCTATCTCACTTCTGCCAATCTCCAGGCTATAGTATGTCATAAGTTTATATACAAATGGAAAAAATCTCATAATATCATTCACACTCTATTACTGATAATAGTTATCATTCACTGAGCCTCTACTACGTGCAGAACACTACCCTAAATGCTCCATGTGTTTCCTCACTGAAACCTTGAAATGGATCATGAGGGAAATATCACTGTTTCCATTTTGCAAATGAGTTAGCTTAAGCTCAGTTCAGTCAGTTCAGTCGCTCAGTCGTGTCTGACTCTTTGAGACCCCATGGACTGCAGCACGCCCGGCCTCCCTGTCCATCACCAACTCCCGGAGTTCACTCAGACTCATGTCCATTGAGTCGGTGATGCCATCCAACCATCTCACCCTCTGTCTTCCCCTTCTCCTCCTGCCCTCAATCTTTCCCAACATCAGGGTCTTTGAGCTTAAGCTCAGTGAGGAAAAAATTCATTCAGGATCATCACTTAGTAGGAACTCAACCCTTACATGATCTGACCACCTAATTTTGCCCATCCCATGTCTCTCTGAGTTCAGATAACTAGAAGTCTGAAACACTGTGGCGAGAACATCCGTGTGGAAAAAGATTCTTTCCTTTCTCTCCCTTCTAAACAAAAATTTTACCAAAGACTACACCATTTGGTCAAACAACATATGATAGCTATAGCGGTATTTCTTATAATCAGTGGTCTGATGATCTGCCCACTTAATTAGCAATGGTAGGATTGGATGGTGGATGTCAATGATCTCTGTAGAAAGAAGCGTGTAGCTGCTGAAAAACACTTGTGGCCATTTTAGTTAATCCATAACAAGATGAAATGATTTTTAAACTGAATCAAAATCCTTGTGTTTCAACCTTTTCTTGGGGCTTCCCAGGTGATACTTGTGGTTAGGAACTCACCGCGAGGCAGGTTGGACCCCTGGGTATGGAAGATCCCTAGAGGAGGGAATGGCCGCCCACTCCAGTACTCTTGCCTGAACAATGCCATGCACAGAGGAGCCTGGTGGGCTACAGTCCATGGGGTCGCAAAGAGTCGGACACGACTGAAGCGACTTGGCACACATGCAAACCTGTTCTTGGGACTTCCCGGGAGGTCCAGTCACTCAGACTCTGCATTCACAATACATGGGGCGTAGGCTGGGTCCCTGGCCAGTGAACTGATCCCCATGCTGCAATTAAGACCGACAAAGAAATAAATAAATATTTTAAAAACCAACACTTTATTTTTCTCCTCTAGCAGCTGACTACGGGTGCAGTCCTGAGAAGTACATCTCCACTGTTTCAGGTCAGTTTTGAAATGGACACAAAAGTTATCTTCTGCGTGTGGACTGTCCTGATTTTCATTGTATGAGTGACAGAAAATGGCTATATAAAGCAAAAAGACCTCTTAAATGTATCTAGCAGAAAAGCAGAAAATGTGCAAAGGAAAACGAATTCTGGCTCACTTGTGGATGACCCCTCTGCTTTATGACCTGAGTTTTCTGGGGTCTCAACCCTGGAGGCCCCCGACATAGCTCTCTATTTTAATTTGTCCCTCTGGGTACTGATTCACTAGGCTGGAATTCAGCCTTCTCTTGAAAGCTAGAACAAAGGATTACAAACAAGAAATTAGCAGAGCAATCAACAGGCAAGAGGATATGCATTTAATAAATGCCAACCTTTATTTTTCTAACAGGCCTAGAAAACAATTACCCAGTGACTAGGCACCATTTGATTAAATTGCCTCTGATGATTCTGAGAGTGGTGATATGATTAAACGACTAGTGGGTGATGGGCAGTGATGCCCAGTGGACCTGGTTGTCTACATGTTTATTGATATGTTGGTTTCAAGAAGGTGGGCTTCCTGACAATTTGTGGCATCTCACGTCTGTGCTCCCAAATTGGAAACTAGGCTCTATAAAAGACCTTATCAAAACCAGGACATTTTTATCTCTTCTTTCCATACGTGGTGTAAATTAGTGGGCCTGAGGGAAGGAGTATTTAATTTATTTGAAGAACTTTGGTTGTAGACATTCCATATTCAAAAGTCAAACCAGATAATTACTGTCAACTTCAGAACTGGAAGGGTCAACCTTGAAAGGGCAAAAGGGCAAGCTCTCGGTGAGAAGTCAGTTCGTATTTGCTGATGCAAATTGGATAAGCACAGGGAGAAGCTAACACCTGCTCTGGTAGTTATCCAGGTATGCAAATACACCTGTGCAGCTTTTAAACATGGAGTTTCTATAGTTCATTACAAAGCATTTCAGTGAAAATGCTTTATTTGAGCAAAATAACTAACTTGACCACCTTCAGTTTAACTGACCTATTCCTAAGATGTAATTTTCCAAAACAAATTTTTTTTCTTCTTGGAAGAAAAGGACCATAAACTCAGGTATAACTCAAGAGCCTGAAAATGTAGTCACTTTCTTTTCTGCTGTTTGTCGTGTGAAATAGGATGATGGCAAGTGATTTTCCTTCTTTGAATTTCAACTTTCTGATCTGTAAAATGGGTCCAAATTGTATCAGTTGAGAGCTCATAAAATGTAGACTAGAGTGCCGGCATTGCATCAACTCCTTTTGTGAGTGGGAACAAATCTCTTACCTACTCTAGCCTGTGTTTTCATCTGTACAATTGAGCAGATGGTGGAGTGGAACTCAATGACTGTCAGTGTGGACTCTTTGGACACTAAGGGGAGGATTCAGAAGCTTGAACCCACGACTTGAACCCAGCTGTGCTACGTCATTGCTGTGGCTGCCTGTGACTGTGAGCACTTCTCCCTGGGGAGAAAGCTGCATTTTTTTTTTTTTTTTCCCAACTGCTTTCATCATGTTCTAAAGGGAACTTGTGTCCCCCTAAATGTGTAGATTACTTAACCAAATATCATTATAATTTTTTCCAGTAATAGAATTTGATGATTCTGTGAATGTTAAAGAATAAGACATGTGGTTATGGCATTAAAACATTGTGTCTTTATTCTCCTTCAAATGTTTCAAAGAGCTATTATTGTCTTAGGCTTTTTAATCAAAAGACTATATATAGAGGACTGCAGAAAGATCATCCTGGGATCTGTGGAGCCCTGCCAATGGGTGCAAAATTCTGTGTGTGTGTGTGTGTGTGTGTACATTTTCTAGAAGAATCAATAGCTTTCATATATTTCCATATTCTCTATCATAAAAAAGTGAAGAACCACTGATTTACTGACTGAAATTGGGCTAAAATATTTTCACTAAAAAATGAAAATACTTATTGGATGATTTATTTATGACTGATGAGGTAACAAGAGGACAAATCATTTTGACTATGCTACTTGATTGGTTATTTTAATGGGTAGGCAAATATGAATCTTGAGGAACAGAAACATTCACTGTAAGGAAAGCTGACACATACAATTGCTTAAGAAGTTAAAATACTTCCAGCTTCCCTCCTGACTACTTTTATCCTCCCATTTTCCCTGTCTTCATCAGTCAAAACTCTAAAGAGTAGGGTTACTGAGTCAAATATTTTGAATATTTTACATACAATTTCTCCCCCTGAAATCATTATTATTATAACTAAAATTACTTTATTGTTGAAAACAATTTAGTATTAATAATCAAGAGACTTAAAAATCTCCATAGCTTTTGGCCAAGTAATAACATCCTTAGGTGTCTATCCTAATGAATAATCTAAAATATAAACAGATGTTATTTTTTTAAATTTTCCTTATAGAATACTAAATCAAATAATGAATAAGTATATTATAATAGAAAAGGTTGAGTAAATAAATTATGCAATATCAATGTAATACTGTTTTATGCAGCAATTAAAGTATGTTTAAGGCCTATATTGTGATTGTGAATGTAAAATCTAGGAAACTAAATTTTATAGTCTGCACAATAAAAGTCATCAATGGAAGTTATCACCAAGTACTAGAATGAAGGATGATTTATTATCTTCCTTACAGTTTTCTATTTTTACCCACTTTACAATGATAATATACTATACAAATATAAAAGTATAAGTTTTTGTTGAGCCTTTATGAGGCTAATATATTACACAATTCAACAATGATAATGTAACATACGTATGTTATTAGGTTATTCTGTACTTTCATACGGAAATGTGTCGATAATATACACATTTCAGTTACTCTGATTTTCAGTGTTTCAAGTTTATAATTGGTCATCCTGGCTAAATTCTAAGCTTACTTGGTGACACAACTCTTTCTCTTACTGATTTCTTTTGGTTCTTAGGTGAAAGATAGTTCTGGAATGGCTTAATTTGCTCACATTGATTGGGTTTTTTCCACCTGATTTTTTTTTTTAAGACTTTTTTAAAATTTTATTTTATTTAACCTTACAATAGTGTATTGGTTTTGCCATATATCAAAATGAATCTTCCACAGGTATACATGTGTTCCCCATCCTGAACCCTCCTCCCTCCTCCCTCCCCATACCATCCCTCTGGGTCGTCCCAGTGCACCAGCCCCAAGCATCCGGTATTGTGCATTGAACCTGGACTGGCGACTTGCTTCATATATGATATTATACATATTTCAATGCCATTCTCCCAAATCATCCCACCCTCTCCCTCTCCCACAGAGTCCAAAAGACTGTTCTATGCATCAGTGTCTCTTTTGCTGTCTTGTATACAGGGTTATTGTTACCATCTTTCTAAATTCCATATATATGCATTAGTATACTGTATTGGTGTTTTTCTTTCTGGCTTACTTCACTCTGTATAATAGGCTCCAGTTTCATCCACCTCATTAGAACTGATTCAAATGTATTCTTTTTAATGGCTGAGTAATACTCCATTGTGTATATGTACCACAGCTTTCTTATCCATTCATCTGCTGATGGACATCTAGGTTGCTTCCATGTCCTGGCTATTATAAACAGTGCTGTGAAGAACATTGGGGTACACGTGTCTCTTTCCCTTCTGGTTTCCTCAGTGTGTATGCCCAGCAGTGGGATTGCTGGATCATAAGGCAGTTCTATTTCCAGTTTTTTAAGGAATCTCCACACTGTTCTCCATAGTGGCTGTACTAGTTTGCATTCCCACCAACAGTGTAAGAGGGTTCCCTTTTCTCCACACCCTCTCCAGCATTTATTGCTTGTAGACTTTTGGATCGCAGCCATTCTGACTGGTGTGAAATGGTATCTCATAGTGGTTTTGATTTGCATTTCTCTGATAATGAGTGATGTTGAGCATCTTTTCATGTGTTTGTTAGCCATCTGTTTTTAAGGTGTGTGTCTCTGAGGTTGTTGGTACTGTTTAGTCTCTAAGCTGTGTGTGATTTTTGGCCACCTCATGGACTCTAGCCCACCAGGCTCCTCTGTCCATGGGATTTCCAAGGCAAGAATACAGAAATGGGTAGCCATTTCCTTCTCTAGGGGATCATCCCAATTCAGGGATTGAGCCCGTGTCTCTGCATTGCAGGCAGACTCTTCACCACTGAACCACCAGGGAAACCCAGATCTCTGAGGAGAGAGAAACAAATGCATTTATTAACTTCGTGAGGCCTGGAAGAACAGAAGCATCCACAAATATGCTGCTCCAGTGCCACAGCCTTGTGGGACAGTGTCCGTGATCTTGAAGACAGAGGAAAACCACAGTCGGTTTTGTGGCTTCATCTGAGTCATGTTCAGACTCAAAATCCTTCAAGTCACTCTCACGAAACCCCAGCTCTCTTGAATGATCAATAGTAACTTCCTGGTCTTTGACCATCATAGGCACGTGCTGTGAAATTTTGAAAGCCGTTATTGTATGCACAGTGTTTAGGGGGAGATGAAATCCTGCCTTCATGATTATACCATCGAGGGCAATTACAAAGACATATGGCCCAACAAAGCACATATTCTTTGGGTCTGGTATTTTATCCTTTTGCAATTGGTACCTCAGATAATAGAATATTCTCTTGTGTTGTCACTGGGATATTTTCATTTTTCACTGGCTATTTCATGCTATCCTGAGCATTTAGCCTAACACCAATTCTGGAGTGTCAGACAAAGGATGTCTTCCTATCACTGAGCAAAACTATTTGAGATTTGTTTGGGCTGAGGGCAGGAGTAGACAGCTGGGAGGCATTTTGGTCAAGGAGAAAAATGACATTTTCTGAACTGGAATGATAGATTGGGAAGCTTGCAGATCTTTGTTCATGGTTCTTTTCTGGGAGGGGGAAAAATAGGGAAATTCTAACCAGTTGCCAAAACTAACCAAAAATGAACCCAGCGGGCTGCTCCCCTACATTGAATTTATAAGGTAATGATAATCCCAGTTATTTGTAAACACGTATTTAAAAATCCAATTTCTCTGTTCAAAAGACTTGTAGGGGTTGAATATCGGGTTTTTCTTTCTGATATATAAGTAGGAAATACACAGTTGTGATAAAATTCTTACACTAAGTTAGCTAAACAATTTGTTGACAGCATTAGATGACACAATCCATGAACATTACGGGCAGCCTGAATTTTGGCATGTGTACAAAGGTTTTAGTGAACACACACGCCAGTGGAACCTGCCTTGCTTACTCAGGGCCAGGCAGCCATGTTTTATGTCCCTCTCCTGATTTCTTGCATTCTTTCTAATACTGATCTTATTGTTCAGTTGCCAAGACTTGTCTGACCCTGTGACCCCATGGACTATAGCACTCCAGACCTCTCTGTCCTTCACTATCTCCCCAAGTTTGCTCAGATTTATGTCCATTGATGCCATCCAGCCTTCTCATCATCTGCCACCATCTTCTCCTGTTGCCTTCAGTCTTTCCCAGCATCAAGATCTTTTCCAATGAGTCAACTGTTTGCATCAGGTGGCCAAAGTATTGGAGTTTCAGCTTCAAAATCAGTCCTTCCAATGAATATTCAGGACTGATTTCCTTTAGGATGGACTGGTTGGATCTCCTTGCAGTCCAAGGGACTCTGCTCTTACAGATCATGAAAACTCTCTCTCTCTCTTTTAGCCATGCTTTGTTTAGATTCCCCTATGTGTGAAACAGAAACAACCACTCATTTTGCTTCATTTTATTCTGTTAAAAATTTGCATGCACAGAACTCGTCAATTTCTCTGAATGCCTCTGTAATCTCACACCACAGATAAATTGGAGTGATGACCAGATCAGAAAGTTCAGTGTGATATAAGTTTGAATAGTGACTACAAGGAGCAGCAGAGGAAATGCATCTTGAACTTTCTTGAGTGATCATCTGTCTGAGAATAGAGCTCTCTGGAGCATGGCTGGTGGATCTGTGAGTATGCACAACTATGCAAGATGATCTTTTGCTGGATAAAATTCTTTTTCTACTTAGTTTTTGTTCATCCTTTTAAAATCTGCATATTTAGGTATGTTTTATAATACTCTTTGTGACCCCATGGACAGTAGCCCACCAGGCTCCTCTGTTGATGGAATTCTCCAGGCAAGAACACTGGAGTGGGTTGCCATTCCCTTCTCCAAGGGATCTTCCCAACCCAGACATTGAACCTGGATCTCCTGGATTGCAGGCAGATTCTTTACCATCTGAGTCACCAGGGAAGCCCTCACACATGTATAATTTACAAATAAAAAGTGGGAAAAGTGACAGATTTTATTTTCCTGGCCTCCAAAATCACTGTGGATGGTGACTGCAGCCACAAAATTAAAAGACACTTGCTCCTTGGAAGAAAAGCTATGCCAAACCTAGACAGTGTATTAAAAAACAGAGATATCACTTTTCCGACAAAGGTCCCTATAATCCAAGCTATGGTTTTTCCAGTAGTCATGTACAGATGTAAATGTTGGACCATAAAGAAGGCTGAGCACTGAAGAATTGATGCTTTTGAGCTGTGGTGCTACAGAAGACTCTTGAGAGTCCCTTGGACAGGAAGGAGATCAAACCAGAAAATCCTTAAGGAAATTAACCCTGACTATTCACTGGAAGGACGGATGCTGAAGCCAATGCTCTGGTACTTTGGCCACCTGATGCCAAGAGCCCACTTATTGGAAAAGACCCTGATGCTGTGAAAGACTGAGGGCAGGAGAAGAAGCAGGTGACAGAGGATGAGATTGTTGGATGGCATCACTGACTTAATGGAAATGGATTTCAGCAAACTCTGGGAGACAGTAAAGGACAGGGAAGCCTGGCATGCTGCAGTTTATGGGGTCGCAAAGAGTTGAGTATGACATGACTGAGCAGCTGAACACCAACAACATACTGTGGATAATCTTTAAATTCTGCTTTTTCTGATGGGGGTCTCAATAAGAAAAGTTTAGATAATATTGCCTATGAATTTGAAATTGTTTTATTTTCCTATCTCAATCCATATTTATTGACTGTTTATCAATGTCAGGAAGTTATAATTCTTAAATTGTAATTGAATATTTTCAAAGAAGCATTCCTCTTCCCTTTGTTAAGCTAAGAAGCAGCATTGTAGCTGCCACAAGCCAGCAATCTTCGGTTGTCTTTTCTCAGAGGAAGAAGTGTTCACACCTACTGTGGTCAGAATCACTGCAGATGGTGACTGCAGCCATGAAATTAAAAGACGCTTACTCCTTGGAAGGAAAGTTATGACCAACCTAGATAGCATATTCAAAAGCAGAGACATTACTCTGCCAACAAAGGTCCGTCTAGTCAAGGCTATGGTTTTTCCAGTAGTCATGTATGGATGTGAGAGTTGGACTGTGAAGAAAGCTGAGCACCAAAGACTTGATGCTTTTGAACTGTGGTGTTGGAGAAGACTCTTGAGAGTCCCTTGGACTGCAAGGAGATCCAACCAGTCCATTCTGAAGGAGATCAGCCCTGGGATTTCTTTGGAGGGAATGATGCTAAAGCTGAAACTCCAGTACTTTGGCCACCTCATGCTAAGAGTTGACTCATTGGAAAAGAGTCTGATGTTGGGAGGGATTGGGGGCAGGAGGAAAAGGGGACGACAGAGGATGAGATGGCTGGATGGCATCACTGACTCGATGGACGTGAGTCTGAGTGAACTCCGGGAGTTGGTGATGGACAGGGAGGCCTGGCGTGCTGCGATTCATGGGGTCGCAAAGAATCGGACACGAATGAGTGACTGAACTGAACTGAACTGACTGTGGTCAGGATCTATTTCTTCAGGCAGGAGAGCTGATGGAGTAGAACACAATAGTGAGCAGAGGCAGTGGGCTCAACCACTACGCCAACTGTCTCCTTTAGAAAAACCCATCAGTAGCCAACACATCGATGTCCAAGGGAGCAAGTGGAGTTTGTCATTTCCGGAATTTGAAAGCAGAGCTCCTAAAAGTACAATGGCAAGCATGGAGCTTGGGCTGCAGGTCCTGAGGATTCACCCATGCCATAGTGCTTCTCCAAAGGTCAATTTAGAAAGCCAGTGCTTACTTTGGAAGGAGGGAGGATCCAGAATACTAAGGCAAGAGCTCTGGGCAAAGAAAACTGAACTGCAAGTAGAGCACAGGCAAAACTTATGACACCCCATGGGTCAATCTTTCAGTATCTTTAGTTCAGTTTAGTCACTCAGTCGTGTCCGACTCTTTGTGACACCATGGACTATAGCACACCAGGCTTCCCTGTCCCTCACCAACTCCCAGAGATTCCTCAAAATCATGTCCATCAACTCGGTGATGCCATCCAACCATCTCACCCTCTCTCACCCCCTTCTCCTCCTGCCTTCAATCTTTACCAGCCTCAGGGTCTTTTCCAATGTGTTGGCTCTTCACATTAGGTGTCCAAAGAACTAGAGCTTCAACTTCATAATCAGTCCTTCTAATGAATATTCAGGGTTAATTTCCTTTAGTATTGATTGGTTTGATCTCCTTACTGTCCAAGGGACTCTCAAGAATCTTCTCAAGCACCACAATTCAAAAGCATCAATTCTTCCATGCTCAGCTTTCTTTATGGTCCAAGTCTCACATCTGTACATGACTACTGGAAAAACCATAGCTTTGTTTACATGGACCTTTGTGGGAAAAGCGATGTCTCTGATTTTAATATTCTGTCTAGGTTTGTCATAGTTTTCTTTCCAAGGAGCAGGCATCTTTTAATTTTGTGGCTGCAGTCACCATCTGCAGTGATTTTGGAGCCCAGCATTTCCTACCTCCACTCGTGTAATTCCCAAAGTTGCTACATCCATCTCTCTAAGAAATGTTGGTTTGTTTTTTTTTTAATTTTATTTTATTTTTAAACTTTACATAACTGTATTAGTTTTGCCAAATATCAAAATGAATCCGCCACAGGTATACATGTGTTCCCCATCCTGAACCCTCCTCCCTCCTCCCTCCCCATTCCATCCCTCTGGGTCTTCCCAGTGCACCAGCCCCAAGCATCCAGTATCGTGCATCGAACCTGGACTGGCAACTCATTTCATACATGATATTTTACATGTTTCAATGCCATTCTCCCAAATCTTCCCACCCTCTCCCTCTCTCACAGAGTCCATAAGACTGTTCTATACATCAGTGAAATGTTGGTTTTTTGATAACTGGCGAAGGATTGCTCATTTCTTCAAAGTGCAAAGCTGTGAAACCTCAAGGGGTTACATTTATCCCTTTCAAATCCCTGCTGACAAGCAACATGGGGCATATAAAAATGGTTTAAAACGTGCATGCTGAGAAAACCTTGCCCCAGAGTGATACACTTCACAAACATAACTCAGTAGAAAGTTTTCCCCTAGATTCCTCTTCTCTCTAACCTCTTTCTAATTAGCTATTAACATCTGATATTTTCCTTTTTCCATTTCCTTTGATCTTCCCGTACTACTAATTTGTAGGGAGAGATAAGATCATTTCGTTCTAAACAATCATGTTTTTGCTTCCAGTGCGTATGTGTGCATGGGTATGCACGTGTGTATACACAGGAACTTAAAAGTCAGAAAGACAGGTTCAAATCCAGGCTCAGTCACAAGAAGAGTATTAGAATTGGGATAAGCCTGAACTTTTATGATTTCCAGTTTCTTCTCAAATAAAAGAGTGAAAATACTGCTACTTCCAAAGCTTTTGAGGGAACAGAGAAATTATCAATTTAATTGTAAATTTAGCTTCCTTAGTCGATCAGACTGTAAAGTATCTGCCTGCAATGCAAGAGACCTGGGTTTGATCTCTGGATTGGAAAGATCCCCCGGAGAAGGGAATGGCAATCCACTCCAGTACTCTTGCCCAGAGAATTCCATGGACAGACCATGGGGTTGCAAAGAGTCGGACACAACTGAGCAACTAACACACACACAATTGTAAATTTAATTGTCAATTTGACTGATATTGGCCAAAACTCAATAACAAGGCACAATATTCTGAAACTTTAGTTATGTTATTTAATTTGACAATTAAAAGCAGGTGTCTAATCTAAAACAATACATATTAATAAATCTGGAGTTTTATCTTTACTCTTTGTGTTTTCTTTGGAATCTAACATCCACATAGCTGTTGAGGATCAAAGCCTCCCAATGCCAGAAAACTGGAAAATTTTGTTCCTCTGGTGCACATTGGATGGACCAAAAGATGATCATACCAAGTGAAGCAAGTCAGACAGAGAAAGACGAGTATAATATGGTGTCACTTACATGTGGAATCTTAAAAATATCTTACAAATTAACTTATTTACAAAACAGAAACAGACTCATGGACATAGAAAGCAGACTTATGGGTACCAACAGAGAAGCAGCTGCTGAGTCACTTCAGTTGTGTCTGACTCTGTGCGACCCCATAGACGGCAGCCCACCAGGCTCCCCCGTCCCTGGGATTCTCCAGGCAAGAACACTGGAGTGGGTTGCCATTTCCTTCTCCAATGCATGAAAGTGAAAAGTGAAAGTGAAGTTGTTCAGTCGTGTCTGACTCTTAGCAACCCCATGGACTGCAGCCTTCCAGGCTCCTCCATCCATGGGATTTTCCAGGCAAGAGTACTGGAGTGGGGTGCCATTGCCTTCTCCGAAAGAGAAGCAGGGGGAGGGATAAATTGGAAGTATGGTATTAACAGATGCAAACTGCCATATACAAGATAGATAAACAACAGGATCTAGTGTGAAGCATAGGAAACCATATTCAATATCTTGTAATAAACTGTAATGGAAACGAACAAAAAAATTATACAGATATATACATATGCATGCAGGCATGCAAACTCAGTTGCTCAGTTGTGTTCAAATCTCTGTGACCCCATGAACTGCAGCTTACCAGGCTCCTCTGTCCATGGGATTTTCCCAGGCTAGAATACAAAAGTGGGTTGCCATTTCCTCCTCCAGAGGATCTTCTTGACCCAGGGATCAAACTCGAGTCTCCTGAACCTCCTGCATTGGGAGGCAGGTTCTCTACCACTGAGCCACGAGCCACCTGGGAAGCTGATACATGCACAGTCAAATCACTTTGCTGTGCACCTAAAACTCACACAATATTGTGAATCAACTATACTTAAATTAAAAAAAAAAAGAACAGAACAAGGTGCTGTCTGTGGATTTGTGCTGAAATGAACAGTCTGTATTTAGGTTTGTAAGTGGTTTGTAAATAAGTTCATTTGTACTCCTTTTTAGAGTCCACATATAAGTGGTATCATATAGTAGTCTTTTCTGCCTGACTTAATTTATTTAGTATGATCATCTTTAGGTCCATCCACGTTGTTGCACATGACATTATTTCATTCTTTTTTATGGCTGAGTACTCGGGCTTCCCAGGTGGTACTAGTACTAAAGAACCTGCCTGCCAATGCAGGAGACAAGAGACGCGGGTTCAATCTGCGGATTGGGAAGATTCCCTGGAGAAGGGCACAGCAACCCACTCCAGGATTCTTGCCTGGAGAATCCCATGGACAGAGGAGCCTGGTGGACTACAGTTCATAGGGTTGCAAAGAGTCAGACACGACTGAAGCAACTTAGCACACACACACAATTTTCCATTTTGCATTACTCCGTATATCTTATATATGGGCTTCCCAGATGGCTCAGTGGTAAAGAATCCAATGCAGGAGACTCAAGTTCGATCCCTGGGTCAAGAAGATCCTCTGGAGTAGAAAATGGCAACCCACTTTAATATTCTTGGTTGGAAAATACCATGGATAGAGGAGTCTTGTGGGCTACAGTCCATGGGGTCGCAAAAGTGTCAGACACGTCTGAGTGACGGAGCATGCACACACACTAAAATGAACCGTCTGAACTAACAAAATTAAGAAAAACTGTTTTCGTTCTTCAAAGCCTGGCATAACCCAGGCTCTATCTGAAGAGACTGAGCCACTGAACTTCCATCATCATGGTTTTTGCAATCTCCAGAATGGCCAAACTCCAAATATGGAGGGAGAAAAAATACTTCTCCCTTCTGTGTGTGACTGAATTCTCCACATATCTCTATCTGGCTTATAAATATCACAGGCAGTCAGTGAGTTACTGCCAGGCTGAATGATCCTCTTTACAAGCCTCTTTCTAGGTTTTTGAGTAAAGGTTTCCCTTATTAATTTTCCAGCCAGCATTCACTTAGCATTTGCTTTGAGGCATAATTGACAGGCAGGGTGACACCCGCCTGAGAGAAAGCCATAAATCAGAAATAATTTCCAAAATTGGCTGAGGGGCTGAAGTGTTGAATAGGCAAATACAGGTAAAAATCTCTTTATTAGGGCTGACAAGGACAGCAAATGTCAGCGAAGTGTTTCCTAATGTACCGAGCGAGATTAATTTGGGGGCCCTTCCTGAGCCGATGGTGTGTTGCGTGTTCTCTAACAAGTCACCTCTTGGGGCTCTGAAGGAGGAGAGTTGTTGGGGCTGTAACTGAAGAAAGAGCCAAGTCCTGGAAGGCTGGGAGAGCCACTCCCGCTGCATCGCCCTCCTCCTGGAAAAATTACTCGTCTGTCTAACACTCTATTTGCATTTTGCATCTTTAGTGGAAAAGAGCTATAAGTCATGATCCAAAGAACTTGGCAGGATAATGAAGCCAAACGACGTGTCCAAAAGGAGAGAAATAATCCACTGATGGTAACTGAAGAAAACTTGCTTGATAAATGAGAATTTAGGAAGGTTGGACTGAACATGTATACAATTTCCTCCATTCACAAATGATAATAATATGAATTAGATCCCTATCTTGGGAAGATAGAATAATGCCATTTTCTCCCCATCTATTTCAGGTTCATGGGGATTCTGGCATAGGCCCCTTCCAACCCAAATTCATGGACTTTTATTAAAATGACAAAATTTGGTCATTTTGTATACTGTCTACACAGATGCTTGTGCTATAAATTAAAAAGAAAAAAAAATTACACTGCTTTTTTAAACTTCCAGGTATCTATTTAAAGATGTTATCTAAGTTATAGCTGACAGCAGCAAGATGAAAAAATAGAAAATAAGATGAAAATTATATGCTAGGAAAAATTACATACCAGCTCATTCTGGGAAACCTACACAGTAGCAAAAACTTAATCCCATCCTGGAAGGTTCCCCCGTTAACAGTTCATAAAAGAGATCAGGCTAAGTGAATTTAATCCACAGATGTAATTAAGCAGGCTTATTTTTAGAAAATTAAGAAATGAAGATATTTACTAGCCAGCATCAGGAACATAATACTTTTCAGGGCCACTTTATCGGACAAGCCAAAATTATCCAGATTAAAAAAAAAGTGCTGAGCAACTACTAAGATTAGCCACCAAGTCTATGCAAGACACTGTACAAGGCACCTTTCTTATTCAGTCTTCACAAACCCTGCAAGGGCAGTCATTAGTATTCAATTCAGTGAAAGTAACAGAAGCACAAAATAATAGCGACTGAAATAACAGGGGACAGTATTTCCTTGCAAGAAACATACGTAAAGGAGAGCAGCTCAATTGCCGCTGTGACTCTGCTTCTCAAAATCCCACCAGGTGAGTAGCCTTTCCACCCGTGTTTCTAGTTGCTCGAAGGTGTGGTCGATTCTTCACGGTCCAAGACGGCTGGTCTAGCATCTCATGTATGTTCTGGGTGCCGGGACAAAGAAAAGATGAAGGAAGGCAGAGATGTCCGTCAGATCTCTTCAGAAAGTTTCTGGCAAGGAGTTTAATGGCGTTTACATCTCATTCATCTGATGTTAAGTGCAAGAGAGTCTAGGAACCGTAGCTTTTATTCTAGGCAGCACTGCATCCAACAAAGTCAAATCTCCTCTGATTACAGAAGAAGACAAAAATGAATAGAGGGAGACAATGAACAGTCTCAGGCATAGTATTATTTCCCCTGTTTCACAGGTTGGAAAACAGAATCTAAGGAAGGTGAAATAACTTTCCCTAAATTAAAAAAAAAAAGAAAAAAATCGAGTAAGCAGTTTTAGAGCCTGCATTCTTCTCATTTGCCATAAGGCATAAAAAGGATAAAAACCAACCCAATTAAATTTTTTACACTGTCAATTAAATTCAGTCCAATTCAACTAATTCTAAAAGCTCATATCTTGCTCTCACCATAAGTAAGAAACTATTTTAGGCACAGAGCACTGTGTTAGCTATAAGAGGATTTATGAAACAGAAATGTGAATGGAAATATAGACGTTATATCCTTTCAGTAGATCTATAGATGGCAGCGGAGATGAAAACATAGTTACAGGCAAAATCAGAGGCTGATTCTCATGGAAACTGAGGGAGCTTAGGCCTCAGGACCTCTCACTTGCTCAAGACTTTGAAGGCCCAAGGAGAGGGCGCAGCACCACATGCCGTGGTCATCTGATTTTGTGCAGAAGATATTTTAAATGTAATGGGTTAAGATTTCTGTCTCTTTCCTTTTTGACTTTGTTTATTTCGCCTTTTCCCTTATGCTGGGTAGAACACTGCATTGATCCCAGTCATTTTGGGGACCTACCTTAAAGGATGAACTGGGAGTCTGTTTAGTCTGAGTTTATGATGATACATTTACATGATTCACTATTATTTCTGTGCAGAGTCAACTTATTATTAGCAATTCTGGGGTAGGAATGCATTCAAGTACACTCTTACAAGTACACTTCTACAAATAATCAAACATAGTGAATAGCATCAATACATTGGGGGGAAAATCAGTATTAGGTGATTTGACATAAACAGTTTGTGTTGAAAGCTAAAAATACTGATGTTACTTACCCGGAAGTAGGCAAACTGGCTAATGAGTGATGTCAAAGACTATTTCACCCCTCAGAAAAACTGAAATGCCCTGAAATCTTATAGCTCCTAATAAAAAGACTTGGGAAAGATTTTCCTATGTTTGACAATAATTCTATATTTTACATGAAATTGTCATTAATGACAGTTGTAAATTTTTAAATATTTTCCCAAATGTTCAGTAGTTTAAATACTAGAGCTTAATTATCACCATGTTGAAAAGAAAATTTATCTTTTGAATTTCTCTATAGAGTGAAATATTATGAAGTTAGTTACATGAAGAAGTACTCAAAGTATATGTAGAAAAATGTAAGGAAAAGGTATTACAGAGATGCCAAACTGTTAACTTGAAATTTATCATGGTAAAAATCTGGATTTAGTGACATTTGTGGCAATTATTAATCTTTTTTTAAATTTGCAATTTGTTGCACTATTTTCATTTTCAATAAATATTGCACTTTGTATCTGATGTTGTGTATTATTAATATTTTTGTTAAAGAGGACTGTCAAAATTGTGTAAGCTTCAAGGTTAATAAAATTGGTCCACTTATGGGTATAATTACAAATCAGAATTTGACTCTCAGAGCCTTGGATGGCTGCAGAGCAGGAGGAGGATTTGCAAGTTTGGAAGAGTTAGAGCAGTAATTAATTTCTTTCTCTGGGAATAGCATATTGAAGGCAATATCCAGAGAAGAGAAGACTGAAATCTGCAAGACTGAGGTAAGGTGAGATGCGGAAGATGTGGATTCTTTCTGGCTGACAAAAAAAAAAAATTCAGGACGACACAATGTTGGAAGGATCTAAGGACCACACTGCGGTGCCTTGCTCAGTGCAATCCTCTTCTCCATCTTTCTTGCAGTTTTTCATTAAAAGAAAAAGAAAAAGTGTGGCTCACCAGTGCTGTGGTGCTAGTGGACACTTACATGAAAGACAAGAGTATATCACAAATACATAAAAAATTTTTGTAGATAACACTTTATTAAGTTAAGAATACTCCTAGTTTTCTGAGCTATATATTCCTAGCATTCTTATTTTCTTAATTATGAATGACTACTGAATTTTTAAAAATGATTTTTTTGCATTGATTGAGGTAGTCATGTGATTTTTCTCTTTTTGCTATTAATAGTATGAATTTAAATTTTGAATATTGAACCAACCTTGCCTCTCTGGGAAAAATCATATTTAGACAGAATATATATTTTAGCTATTGCTGTATTCTATTTCTTAATATTTTGGTGTCAAGGTTATGCTGACCTCATAAACCAAGTTGGGATATTTTTCCTCTTTCCTATGTTATGAAAGATATTGTGTGACATTGGTAGTAATTTTTCCTTAAATGTTTGAAAGCAGCTACCACTGAAGGCATCAGGGTCTGAAGAGATTTTTTTGTTCCTTTCTTTGATTGATTGAGGGGGTAGGAAGAATGAGAAACTTTCAAATTTTATATTTAATGTTTTAATAAGTATAGAGTTTTGTGTTCTTTAAAATACATGTTAAGTCCTAACCCTCTTTGTGTCTCTGTGTAAAGATGATGCATCCAGGGAGTAATTAAGGTTAAATGAGGTCATAATCATGGGGTCCTGTTCTGAGAGCACCAGCACCCTCAGGACAAACAGCCGGGGGCCCAGGAAAAGCTGTGTGATGTCATATCAGGACAGCCACCTGCCAGTCAGGAAGAGCTGCTGCTGCTGCTAAGTCGCTTCAGTCGTGTCCAACTCTGTGCGACCCCATAGACGGCAGCCCACCAGGCTCCCCGTCCCAGGGATTCTCCAGGCAAGAACACTGGAGTGGGTTGCCATATCCTTCTCCAAGTCAGGAAGAGAACTCTCATCAAAAACCAAATCAGCTGATTCTTTGTTTATGGACTTTTAGCCTCCAGAACTGTTAGACACAAATTTCTGTTGCTTAAGCCACCCCATCTCTGACATTTTGCTGTGGCATCCTGAACTGACTATGCAAACTTTGCAGTTCTTTCTGTTTACCATTTGGAAGGTTGTTGTTTTCTTTTTTCCAAGTAAATTGTCAATTTTGTTTAGGCTGTTGAATTTATTGCTTTTTTCTTTTTTTCCCCCCCAAATATCCTAGTATTATCCTTTTAACTCCTATAGGATTTGTAGGATGTCTCTCTTTTTTTCCTTGACACTGATAATTTGTACCATCTCTCGTTTTACTTTATCAATCTAGCAAGCAGTTTAACAATTTTATTCTTTTTGAAGAGCTGCTTACTTTGGTAATTTTCTTTATTGCTTCTCTCTATTCTGTTCTATTCTTCTGTTTCCTATTTCATTGGTTCTGCTTGATCATTTTATTCATTCTGCTTTGATCTTTATTGCTTCACTTCTCCTGTCTTAGAATTTACTTTATTGTTTCTCTATTTTCTTAAAGTGGAAGTTTATATTACAGATTATTTTTTTTTAATTTACTCTTTTCACTTTCAAGCATTTAAAGACACAAATTTCCCCTAAGAGCTGCTTTAGTTACATCCTACCAATTTTGATATGTAATATTTGTACTTAGCCTTCAGTTAGAATAATTTCTAATTATACTTGTGATATTTTATTTGACCCCTGGGTTATTTGCCTATCATTTAAATTTTAAATGTTTTACGTTTTCTTATCTATTTTATTGTTTCTGACTTCTAATGGAATTTCATTGATGTTAGAGAAAATAGTTTATAAAATTTCAACATTTTTTTAATCTATTGAAATTTATAGTACATCATGTGGTGTAACTTGTTGAACAATCCCTGTATATTGAAAAAAATCCATATTCACAGTTATCAGTATAATTTTCTGTTGGTATAATTTGTCAAGTTTTTTATAGTGTTGTTCAAATATACTATATTTGTAATGATTTTTTTGGTTAGCTTTATCTGTCAATTACTGACAGAGAGATATTGAAATCTCTAAATACGAGTCTGAGTTTATGTAGTATTCTTTATAGGTCTATTTTTTTAATTCACCTACTTTGAAACTGATTAAACGAGTATACATATAGGACTGTTTTATGTTGTAAATATCTTTATCAATATGAATTGATGCTTTTTTTCATTATGAAGTGACCCAGTTTATTTCTGGTAATGATATTCCTGTTTTCTAATTTACTATGTTTGATGTCAATATAACTACACAAGCAAGCTTCCAAGGGGGTGCTAGTGGCAAAGAGCCCACCGGCCATTGCAGGAGATGAAAGGGATGTGGGTTCGATCCTTGGGTTGGGAAGATCCCCTGGAGAAGGAAACGGCAACCCACTCCAGTATTCTTGCTGGAGAATTCACATGAACAGAGAGGCCTGGCAGGCTACAGTCCACAAAAGCTGGACATGACTGAGTGACTGAGCACGCGTGCCCACACATAAGCAATCTCATAATTACTTTCCCCATGGCATATTTTTTCCCCTATTCTTTTACTTTCAATATATCTGTGATTTTATAGTCAAAGTGTATCTCTTGTAAAAAGCCCATTCTTGAGTCTTAGTTTATTTTCATCCTGAAATTTTTAATTCTTTCCATGGGATGTATTATACTCATTTACATTTAATGTATTTTTACTTAACTATATGTCTAAGTTTAAGTCAAACATTTTACTACTGGTTTCCTGTCTGCACTCTCTATTTTTTGTTATTTCTTTGTTTCTCTTTTCTTGCTTTCTCTTTGGATTATTTATAAATTTTAAATATTTCACTGTACCTTTTCTATTGTTTTTTAGCTGCTGCTACTGCTGCTGCTAAGTCACTTCAGTCGTGTCCGACTCTGTGCGACCCCATAGACGGCAGCCCACCAGGCTCCCCCGTCCCTGGGATTCTCTAGGCAAGAACACAGGAGTGGGTTGCCATTTCCTTCTCCAATGCATGAAAGTGAAAAAGTGAAAGTGAAGTCGCTCAGTCGTGTCCGACTCTTAGCCACCCCATGGACTGCAGCCTACCAGGCTCCTCCGTCCATGGGATTTTCCAGGCAAGAGTACTGGAGTGGGGTGCCATTGCCTTCTCCAGTTTTTTAGCTATACTCTTTGAATTATATTTCTATCAGTTCAGTTCAGTCGCTCAGTTGTGTCCAACTCTTTGCGACCCTGTGAATCGCAACATGCCAGGCTTCCCTGTCCATCACCAAGTCCCGGAGTTCACTCAGACTCACATCCATTGAGTCGGTTATGCCATCCAGCCATCTCATCCTCTGTCGTCCCCTTCTCCTCCTGCCCCCAATCCCTCCCAGCATCAGAGTCTTTTCCAATGAGTCAACTCTTCGCATGAGGTGGCCAAAGTACTGGAGTTTCAGCTTTAGCATCATTCCTTCCAAAGAAATCCCAGGGCTGATCTCCTTCAGAATGGACTGGTTGGATCTCCTTGCAGTCCAAGGGACTCTCAAGAGTCTTCTCCAACACCACAGTTCAAAAGCATCAATTCTTCAGCACTAAGCCTTCTTCACAGTCCAACTCTCACATCCATACATGACCACAGGAAAAACCATAGCCTTGACTAGACGAACATTTGTTGGCAAAGTAATGTCTCTGCTTTTGAATATGCTATCTAGGTTGGACATAACTTTCCTTCCAAGGAGTAAGCGTCTTTTAATTTGATGGCTGCAGTCACCATCTGCAGTGATTTTGGAACCCAAAAAAAATAAAGTCTGACACTGTTTCCACTGTTTCCCCATCTATTTCCCATGAAGTGATGGGACCAGATGCCATGATTTTCATTTTCTGAATGTTGAGCTTTAAGCCAACTTTTTCACTCTCCACTTTGACTTTCATCAAGAGGCTCTTTAGTTCTTCTTCACTTTCTGCCATAAGGGTGGTGTCATCTGCATATCTGAGGTTATTGATATTTCTCCCGGCAATCTTGATTCCAGCTTGTGTTTCTTCCAGTCCAGTGTTTCTCATAATGTACTCTGCATATAAGTTAAATAAGCAGGGTGACAATATACAGCCTTGACGTACTCCTTTTCCTATTTGGAACCAGTCTGTTGTTCCATGTCCAGTTCTAACTATTGCTTCCTGACCTGCATATAGATTTCTCAAGAGGCAGATCAGGTGGTCTGGTATTCCCATCTCTTGAAGAATTCTCCACAGTTGATTATGATCCACACAGTCAAAGGCTTTGGCATAGTCAATAAAGCAGAAATACATGTTTTTCTGGAACTCTCTTGGTTTTTCGATGATCCAGCAGATGTTGGCAATTTGAACTCTGGTTCCTCTGCCTTTTCTAAAACCAGCTTGAACATTTGGAAGTTCACGGTTCACATATTACTGAAACCTGGCTTGGAGAATTTTGAGCATTACTTTACTAGCATGTGAGATGAGTGCAATTATGTGGTAGTTTGAGTATTCTTTGGCATTGCTTTTCTTTGGGATTGGAATGAAAACTGACCTTTTCCAGTCCTGTGGCCACTGCTGAGTTTTCCAAATTTGCTGGCATATTGAGTGCAGCACTTTCACAGCATCATCTTTCAGGATTTGAAAGAGCTCAACTGGGATTCCATCACCTCCACTAGCTTTGTTCATAGTGATGCTTTCTAAGGCCCACTTGACTTCACATTCCAGAATGTCTGGCTCTAGATGAGTGATCACACCATCGTGATTATCTGGGTCAAGAAGATCTTTTTTGTACAGTTCTTCTGTGTATTCTTGCCACCTCTTCTTAATATCTTCTGCTTCTGTTAGGTCCATACCATTTCTGTCCTTTATCGAGCCCATCTTTGCATGAAATGTTCTCTTGGTATCTCTAATTTTCTTGAAGAGATCTCTAGTCTTTCCCATTCTGTTGTTTTCCTCTATTTCTTTGCATTGATTGCTGAAGAAGGCTTTCTTATCTCTTCTTGCTATTCTTTGGAACTCTGCATTCAGATGCCTATATCTTTCCTGTTCTCTTTTGCTTTTCGCTTCTCTTCTTTTCACAGCTATTTGTAAGGCCTCCCCAGATGGCTGTTTTGCTTTTTTGTATTTCTTTTCCATAGGGATGGTCTTGATCCCTGTCTCCTGTACAATGTCACGAACCTCCGTCCATAGTTCATCAGGCACTCTATCTATCAGATCTAGGCCCTTAAATCTATTTCTCACTTCTACTGTATAATCATAAGGGATTTGATTTAGGTCATACCTGAATGGTCTAGTGGTTTTCCCTACTTTCTTCAATTTAAGTCTGAATTTGGCAATAAGGAGTTCATGATCTGAGCCACAGTCAGCTCCCAGTCTTGTTTTTGTTGACTGTATAGAGCTTCTCCATCTTTGGCTGCAAAGAATATAATCAATCTGATATCGGTATTGACCATCTGGTGAAATCTATGTGTAGAGGCTTCTCTTGTGTTGTTGAAAGAGGGTGTTTGCTATGACCAGTGCATTTTCTTGGCAAAACTCTATTAGTCTTTGCCCTGCTTCATTCCGTATTCCAAGGCCAAATTTGCCTGTTACTCCAAGTGTTTTTTGACTTCCTACTTTTGCATTCCAGTCCCCTATATTGAAAAGGACATCTTTTTTGGGTGTTAGTTCTAAAAGGTCTTGTAGGTCTTCATAGAACTGTTCAACTTCAGCTTGTTCAGTGTTACTGGTTGGGGCATAGACTTGGATTACTGTGATATTGAATAGTTTGCCTTGGAAACGAACTGAGATCATTCTGTCGTTTTTGGGATTGCATCCAAGTACTGCATTTCGAACTCTTTTGTTGACCATGATGGCTACTGCATTTTTTCTGAGGGATTTCTGCAGGCAGTAGTAGATATAATGGTCATCTGAGTTAAATTCACCCATTCCAGTCCATTTGAGTTCGCTGAATCCTAGAATGTCGACATTCACTCTTTGCATCTCTTGTTTGACCACTTCCAATTTGCCTTGATTCATGGACCTGACATTCCAGGTTCCTATGCAATATTGCTCTTTACAGCCTCGGACCTTGCTTCCTTCACCAGTCACATTCACAGCTGGGTATTGTTTTTGCTTTGGCTCCATCCCTTCATTCTTTCTGGAGTTATTTCTCCACTGATCTCCAGTAGCATATTGGGCACCTACTGACCTGGGGAGTTCATCTTTCAGTATTCTATCATTTTGCCTTTTCATACTGTTCATGGGGTTCTCAAGGCAAGAATACTGAAGTGATTTGCCAACCCCTTCTCCAGTGGACCACATTCTGTCAGATCTCTCCACCATGACCCGCCCATCTTGGGTTTCCCCACTGGCATGGCTTAGTTTCATTGAGTTAGACAAGGCTGTGGTCCTAGTGTGATTAGATTAACTAGTTTTCTTTGAGTATGGTTTCAGTGTGTCTGCCCTCTGATGCCCTCTTGCAACACCTATCGTCTTACTTGGGTTTCTCTTACCTTGGGTGTGGGGTATCTCTTCACGGCTGATCCAGCAAAGCGCAGCCATTGCTCCTTACCTTGGACGAGGGGTATCTCCTCACCGCCGCCCTTCCTGACCTTCAACGTGGGATAGCTCCTCTAGGCCCTTCTGTGCCCCCGCAGCCATGGCTCCTTGGACATGGGGTAGCTCCTCCCGGCCGCTGCCCTTGTCCTCGGCTGTGCGGGCCTGGGGTAGCTCCTCCTGGCTGCAGTCCCTGACCTTGGACGTGGGTAGCTCCTCTGGGCTGCTGCCCCTGACCTCGGACGTGGGGTTGCTCCTCCTGGCCGCAGCCCCTGGCCTCAGGCATGGGGGCATGGGGTCGTGGGGTAGCTCCTCTCAGCCGCCGCCCTGACCTCGGAGTTGGGTAGCTCCTCTCGGCCATTCCTGCACCGTCGCAGCCTGGCACTCTCGGCTGCTGCCCCTGACCTCGGACGTGGGGTAACTCCTCTTGGCCGCCGCCCTTCGGGCATGGGGTCCTCTCGGCTTCTGCCCCTGACCTCAGACATGAGGTAGCTCCTCTTGGCCGCGCTTAGTGTGCTGGTCACAGCCGCCCATGCTTAGTTAATGTTAGGGTTAGGGTAAGGGATATATATATATATATATATAGGGTTATATATATGTATATAAATTATATACAAATATATATTATTTGTATAGTTGCACTTAAGTTTATAGTATGCACTCAATTTATCACAATAAATACTGAATTAGCTTTATGCCATTCTGTGTATAATGAAATAACCTTATAACTGTGTAACTTCATTTATACTCTCTCCTAATTTTTGTGCTATTTTTATTACACAGCAATTTTAAATAGTAAGACCTCATAATACATTGCTATGATTTTTTTCTCTTTAGTCTTTTAAAGCATTTTTTACTTTTAAAGAATTTAAGAAAATGAAGGAAATAATCTCTATATTTACAATTTCTCCAAGCTCCAGAGGACTATGAGATCACAGACATGAAGCTACATGATGGTAAGATCCCAGTTAGACATCAGGAAACTGAGATTTTGACAAATGTGACAATGTGAGGCAGTGAAATCTTTTCTGCTTTTACTCCCAGCCTCTGTGTAATCATCTACACTCCCCTGTTAAGTGAAAACCTGATTGAGAGGATTCTCTATGGATTTAGGATTTCTCAAGATCAGTGATCAGTTTGCCATGGTAACCTATAGATTCATCAAAATCCACTTTGTTTCTTCCTGTCCTTTATGACAGGTTTGTTTCTCAGAACACTGGCTCCCAACTTAACCAGATGACCAATGGTTGAGTTGTCCTGTGTTTTTCATTTACTTAGAAAAAAATTGATTTTCCAGAGTTTATTTCTTTTGTATTTCTTTGTCTATAGATCTTTGGTGGAATTTTTAAAAAATATGTGTTGTTCCTGTTTTTTTTCTTTTCTTTTCTTTTTTTTTGGTATTCAGTTGATGATTTCTTGTTATTTTCTTGAGAATTAAAGCCTTTCATTTCTTTCTAAATCCCAAGAAAAAGGGGAAGACTAGGTTTTCTTGCTTTTTTATCCTTCATTCCTCTCTTTGCTCCTTTCTCCCCTCCTGCCTTCTTTCCTTTTCATCTTATTATGTAAAACATATTTTTACCTACCCCATCTTTCCACAGTCCAAGATTACCCAATTCTTTAAAGCTCAATTTAAGATTGCCCTATTTGTGAAACTCTTTTCCAGGTACACACAAACATGTCCAGCTCTGACAGAATCTTGTTTAGCAGCTCCATCATTTCTTTGGCAATGACATACACTGCTTTACATGGTTAGCTTTTTTTTTTTTTTTAAGAGATTTTAATTAAGAGTTCTTTTCCAAGAAGAGTTCCTATCCAAGAAGAGTTGCTTTCCCAGAAGAGTTCCATTTCCTTGAATGTAGGGAATGTGTTTTTTGTTTATTTGCTTGATGTTTTTTAATATTATTTTTAAATTCATTGCCACTCAAGAGAAAGCAGAATACCCATGAATTTGTTTGAAGATAACAGTGACCATAATTATGGCAACAATTCTCTTGTTTGAGATTGCAGGGAATAAGAGATGTGAGGTTGTCTTTTCCACATAATAAATCTTCGTTGGCACAATGAAAAAGTAACGAAGCATTCTCCAAATACACATATTCTTACTGTGTATACACTATTATAACATAAACATGAGTATCTTTAAACATAAAGTCAGGATGACAAATTTAAATATACTCAAATATATTGATAACCTTATGTGCTATGGCCATTTATTCTGTGTTAAGTACAAGTGTTTAATATAGACTTTAAAAATTTACCTATTTTGAATAAAAAGCATAAAATTATGGTGAAAGAAACAATTTAATTCAGGAGATTAAGTCATTGTTATAAGATACACTAAGAAAATTTTTAGTGATGAAAGTACGTTTTAAAAATTCAGAACACAATTCAATGTGTCCTTCTCTGAAAGCCAATCTCTACTCTCTAGATGCCCCTCCTTTTAGTATTCATTATACTTCTAGAGACTCTTCTTCAGATTCAGAAATATTTGAAAATATCATGTGTGAGAATGATGTTCATGAATGATGGCCATAAACTAGAGCATTGTTATATTCCTAATGTATATAGTTAAATAAGCATTACTTGAGAACTGTAGAATACAATTTTTGAGCTGACAGTGCTTTTTATAGGAAAAAAAAAATCTACAAATGCGATATAAAAATTACTACAACAGAGGGTGTTAAATGCAGAAAAAATGACTTCAGTGGGCCCATAATCAAAGGTTATTAACCAGGATTTGCATCCTGGCAACATTTTCACTGCCAAGATATGCAATCCCGTGACCCGTGGTGGTCTGGTGGTTAAAAGTCTGCCCTCAATAGGCCATGGATTCCATCCCTGGTCAGGGAACTCAGGTCCCACACGCCGCAGGGCAACTAAGCTGGTGCTCCACAACTAGAGACAGTGCATGCCGCAGCTAAAAGGAAAAAAAGACTTATAATCCATTTTTCTGGTGATCATTTCCATGTTGTGATTAAAACTGTGAATAAGTCACCTTCGGTGGGATAGCTTCATGACTGACTTTTATTCAAGGACTCATCAGGCCCTGCTTCTTGTTCGTGTCCCCTGTACTCTAGGATGTCCCTGGATCTCTCCCTTTGTAAAGAGTATCTTGCTGTATCATTCTTCTCCCATCTCTATTTGGTTCTTTAAGGTCAAAATCAGCAAAAAGATGTGAGACTTTTAAAAAACTCAAAAAGGAAAATTTATATGTTAAATATTGGGCTTAGGAATCTTAGAGTCTGCTCCTGCTGCTAAGTCACTTCAGTCGTGTCCGACTCTGTATGACCCCATAGACGGCAGCCCACCAGGCTCCCCCGTCCCTGGGATTCTCCAGGCAAGAACACTGGAGTGGGTTGCCATTTCCTTCTCCAATGCATGAAAGTGAAAAGTGAAAGTGAAGTCGCTCAGTCGTGTCTGACTCCTAGCGACCCCATGGGCTGCAGCCTACCAGGCTCCTCCGTCCATGGATTTTCCAGGCAAGAGTCTGCTCCTAAAGAAAGTTAAAGAACTTTAATTAAGGTTTGAAAGTCAAACACAAGAAATTCACTTGCCACACTGAAAATAAGTAAAAGTTAAAGTCTTTTGTTTATGTCTTCTGTGTTACATTATACAAGTTACATGAGGACATGAGGAATATCTTACTCATGGCTGCATCTCACCAAGGTCATGGCTAAATATTGGCTTGATGACCTAAAACAAAACACACACACATGCACAAGGAAGGAAGGAGGGAACATTAGTTAATTTAATGATAAATTAAGCAACTTGGACTTTAAAACCATTTTAGTCTGAATCTTGGGGCAAAGCAATCATATACTTAAAAATGTTTCTTGATTTTTTTTCAATGCATCACCTTATCCTTTTACAGACCCTTTCAGACCCTGTTTGAATCTCTCGCTGATTTGACATCTCATACGTGAATTTCCCTGTACTCTTTAGATACAAATCTGCAAACACTGTTTGGACTGAATACTGACTGGCATTTTATGTATCACTTGCTCTACATCCTTTCTCCTTAGAAGGTGCCAGTCTCTGACTCCCCACATACTCTCTCCTTTCTGGAAGTCCATCTTCATCCAGGGACTTTCCCAGCTGGTTGGTCATACTCATACATGTTTATTCTAGGAAACAGAAACTTCATCCAAACTGTTAAATGATAACAGAAATGTCCAAAAGTCAAGAAGTCTTTAAAGTTAGTTAGAAATCTCAGTGATGTCACTTTGGAACCTCTTACCTGTTTGATCTGTGTAGAATTGGCTTCCTCTATGATTTCAAGATGGCAGTCAATAACTCTAACAGAAACATACTTTTTCTTCTAAAGTGACAGAGAGAAATCTGGATTTGAGTTGATTCAAAAACAAGAGAGAAGTTAGGAAGTGGAAAGAGTGAGTATGGATGAAACTATTGAAGAGTTTTCTACAAAGGGAACAGGGTAATTGAGTGATAATTGGAGGGAGATGAGGAGTCAAGGGGGAATAAGAGACTGAGTGGGATATTAAAATTGTAATGATGATGGTGAAGATTTTTCCAGACAGTTGGGCCAAAAATAATTGTTTGAGCATGTTTTCCTATATTTACTCACTATTTATGTCTCTTTTTTTCTGAAGTACTTGTTCTTTGCCTATTTTATTGGATTATGTCTTCATGCATTCTTTTTTTTTTTGTCTTCATATATTCTTGATATTAAGTCTTTTTTCAACATATACTGCAAATGTCTCTATAAACTGTCACTTAATTTTAAGTTGATATCTTACTACTGAAGAAATTAAAGGATGAAATCAAATGGTTATCCTCTAAGGGGATTAAAATTTGGTCTGGAATCAATTTTTTTTTTTTTAACATTATGGTATTGTCACACGAGTGTATGTTCCTCGGTTCTTTGTCTCATCACAACAAAGATTTGGAGCGATGGACATTAAAGCCCTTGGCGCGTCACAGCTCTCAGGTCTTGGACAAAACGTGTTATAGCTCTTAGGCAAATCAGTGTTACAGCTCTATTTTATTTAGAAGATAGCAGGAGAATCCATCCTTGAAGCATGAGGGCATGCCAACCCAAAGAATCAAAGAGAAGAGAGTGGAGGAGCGTGCAGGGGAGGGAGAGAGAGAGTGAGAGAGGGAGAGAGAGAGAAAGAGCGCACGCACACAGGAGAGAAAAAGAGAGAGACAAAGTGCTTTGGCTCCTCCTTTTATATGTTTTTGCCTCCACCTGGGCCTGCCCTATGCAAATTGGGCTTAGCCAGGAGTGCTGTTTCTTCTACCTGAAGTCTTCACTCTGGTTCTCGGACCTTCCTTTATCCTATTTTCGCGGGCTTTTCCCTTTCTTGCCTTTTAGCCACCGCCATTTTGGACTCCTTTTCCCTATTCTACCTACCTAACAGGAGGAAAGTATGTAGTGCAAAGAACACCATATTAATAATATCTTATGTATTAGAACACTAAAGTGCTAGCCATGATCGGTTAAGGGTATGACTAGCATTGGGCACTGTACTTAAAAGCTGCATACATGACCTTTTTTAATTTTCACAATCGTATAAATTAAACATAGTAATTTATATTTCACAGATGAAAAACTGGGCTTCAGAGAGTTTAGGTTCATCATCCAAGGTTACACACTAATGACAGGAGGCAGTCCAAATTTGAACCCTGGTCTGACTCCAAATCACTATAAATTCCTACAAGGTAACTTCCAAAATCAATGATCAATTAGAATTTAAACTGACCTTGAAGATCTCTTATTGCAGATACCTGAAGAAGCACTATAGAGTGGTTGTCAAAAGTGTGCAGCTCAATCTTGGCTATGCCTTTTAGGAGTAATTTTCTGAGGCTTCATTTTTCTTATCTATGTGATAAGCAGAATATCATCAATCTCTTACTGGAGTAATTGGGATACATAAGATGATACATATAAAGAAGTACCTGGGATAAATAAGAACTTATTATTGCCTATTGTTATTATTACTATGATTATTATTACTTTTTACCCCCACCTGACACCCTAATCTCTTTGTTAATAGGTCCAACAAATGATAACCTAGTCCCGAGATCAAAATCTCCTGCTAAAGTTAACTCATTATCTCTTATAGAGGTCCATTTTATCTCAGGAAAGTTCTGATTATTAGAATGCTCTTTCTTACAATCAGATGAAAATTGCCCTTCTTGAAATTGTTTTAACAAGACTTTCTAGGATGGCATACAAGCTTTTGAAGTTGATTTTTATTATGTCTCTGTAAATTGTCTACTAACTAAGAAAAAAAGCCTAACAGTCATCTCCTCTCTGTTCAGGCTCATCAATGCTCCTCTTAACATTCTGAACAGAACCCTATGTCTATATAGGTGTGACTAAGACAGCCCACAGGTCAGTTCAGTTCAGTTCAATCACTCAGTCCTGTCCTACTCCTTGCCTCCCCATGGACTGCAGCACACTAGGCTTCCCTGTCCATCACCAACTTCTGGAGCTTGATCAAACTCATGTCCATCAAGTCAATGATGCCATCCAACCATCTTATCCTCTGTTGTCCCCTTCTCTTCCTGCTTTCAATCTTGCCCAGTATCGGGGTTTTTCCAGTGAGTCAGTTCTTCACATCAAGTGGCCAAAGTTTTGGAGTTTCAGCTTCAGCATCAGTGCTTCCAATCAATATTCAGGACTGATTTCCTTTAGCATTGACTGGTTTGATCTCCTTGCAGTCCAAGGGACTCTCAAGAGTCTACTCCAACACCTCAGTTCAAAAGCATCAATTCTTCTGTGCTCAGCCTTCTTTATGGTCCAACTCTCACATCCATACATGACTACTGGAAAAACCATAGCTTTGACTAGACAGACCTTTGTCGGCAAAGTCCACGGGTAAGCAGGATTATATTCTTTCCTGCTTTGAGTCATTCATTATGTGGCCACGCCTACTTTGCTTACTTATGCAGACGTATTATACAGCTCACATATATGCTACTTATATGAATACATACTGTCCTGATTTAATGAGGTTTTGGGCTCAGATGTAAAGTTCATATTTGAGTGACAAGCTCAAGTACCTGTTTCTGAATTATTGTTTCCCTATTCTTATAGTATAATTAATTTTTCAAATATAATCAAAATCAAATGTTTAAACTGGCAGTTAATAATAAAAACCACGGAACTCTTCCTTAATAGCTTTTAAAAAAAAGATTTTGATTAATTCCATCTAATTCTTTAGAATCATCACCTGTGCACACACTACATATGAAACTGCAATATCTTTTGATTATATCTATATACTGCCATGTTTCAGGAAACAGCTTGATTTCATTTCTTATTTCTTTCATTAGCCTAATAAATAATCATGAACTGTCCTTCCTCCTCCAGGCAATCTTTCTATGCCTTACATGTGACATAAAATTCATTCTACTTGTCCTTGATATATAAGGAATTCTTGATTCCTTTTCCTAGTTTTCCTTTCTTCTTTCCTTCCTTCCCTCATCTTTTCTTTGTTTCTTTTTTTTTTTCTTAAATCTTTTTTTTTTTTTTAAGATTTTAAATTTTATTTCATTTTTAAACTTTACATAATCCGCCACAGGTATACATGTGTTCCCCATCCTGAACCCTCCTCCCTCCTCCCTTCCCATTCCATCCCTCTGGGTCGTCCCAGTGCACCAGCCCCAAGCATCCAGTATCGTGCATCGAACCTGGACTGGCAACTCATTTCATACATGATATTTTACATGTTTCAATGCCATTCTCCCAAATCTTCCCACCCTCTCCCTCTCCCACAGAGTCCATAAGACTGTTCTATACATCAGTGTCTCTTTTGCTGTCTCGTATACAGGGTTATTGTTACCATCTTTCTAAATTCCATATATATGCGTTAGTATACTGTATTGGTGTTTTTCTTTCTGGCTTACTTCACTCTGTATAATAGGCTCCAGTTTCATCCACCTCATTAGAATTGATTCAAATGTATTGTTTTTAATGGCTGAGTAATACTCCATTGTGTATATGTACCACAGCTTTCTTATCCATTCATCTGCTGATGGACATCTAGGTTGCTTCCATGTCCTGGCTATTATAAACAGTGCTGCGATGAACATTGGGGTACTCGTGTCTCTTTCCCTTCTGGTTTCCTCAGTGTGTATGCCCAGCAGTGGGATTGCTGGATCATAAGGCAGGTCTATTTCCAGTTTTTTAAGGAATCTCCACACTGTTCTCCATAGTGGCTGTACTAGTTTGCATTCCCACCAACAGTGTAAGAGGGTTCCCTTTTCTCCACACCCTCTCCAGCATTTATTGCTTGTAGACTTTTGGATCGCAGCCATTCTGACTGGTGTGAAATGGTATCTCATAGTGGTTTTGATTTGCATTTCTCTGATAATGAGTGATGTTGAGCATCTTTTCATGTGTTAAATCTTGATTTAAATGAGATCAGAAACTTTTTGGTATGTGGGGCATTAGTATGTGAGAGAGGGAAATGCAAAAGAAGGTGCTGGCACGTGACATGGTAGATAATCCAGCCCAAGCCATCACTCTACAGCATAAACAGAGAAAAACTCACTCTCCTAGAACTACTTAATAATTGGTATTGTCTAGTATTTACACGGAGAAGGCAATGGCACCCCACTCCAGTACTCTTGCCTGGAGAATCCTATGGGCGGAGGAGCCTGGTAGGCTGCAGTCCATGGGGTTGCTAGGAGTCAGACACGACTGAGCGACTTCACTTTCACTTTTCACTTTCATGCATTGGAGAAGGAAATAGCAACCCACTCCAGTGTTCTTGCCTGGAGAGTCCCAGGGACGGGGGAGCCTGGTGGGCTGCCGTCTATGGGGTCACACAGAGTCGGACATGACTGAAGCGACTTAGCAGCAGCAGCGGCAGCAGTATTTACAAGCCAATAGTCAATCACACATTGCTATATCTTATTATCACTGATTTTTCATTTTTTTTTTTTTTAAGAATTCACACACCATGCCTCTCTGAACAAAAATATTTTAGATGCTTGCAGTAAAAGAATAATGCAATCTGAATGAACCATTGTCATGGAATCAATATAATATCAAGTGATGGAGAAGAATGTGATTCAAGGGTACACACACAATTGCAATAATGACATCAATGGCTGTTTTCCCTTCTTCTTCAAACACTTCCACTTGTCCTGCTAGAATTCCCACTCTGTCCAGAAAATTTTCCTCTATCTCTGCTTGTCAGACAATGTACCCCTTCCTTGAGTTTACTCTGTGGTTGTCAACTGAGGGTTCACATGAGACTTATAGAAACAGCTCAGGATAAAAGCTGAGCTCCTGTAATCCACCTCAGTCCAACTGAATCAGTGTGTAGAAAGGGAGCAGTATCTGAGGGTACCGCTCCCTCCACAGTCCCTAAAGGAAGAGGACGCTTTATATTCATTCCCCAAATTCCTCAGGGTCAAGAACTCTGGTCGCTGTTCTTGATCCTCAGTATCTCTTTTGACCATGATTTTCCTGTGCTCATAAAAAAGGCACTGACTCTCCACCTTCTTCTCTTTTATCTACAGTCATCCTTATCTTGTCCTCCAATTCAGGAAGATTTCGGAATCCAGCTCATGGTTTCAATTTCCTTCCTTACTCTTATTCTCATTCTTGAAATGAGAATGGGGTGGTGAATAGAAGAGTAAGTTCTGCATCCTGACTTTGAGAACTTATTCTCAGTTCTGCTATTACTGATTGTGCTGCCACAGGAAGGTTATTTAAACCTTCTTTGCCAGAAGATGGGGAGGGTACAAGGAAGGAGTGACAGCTTTCAACGTTAGGATTAAATAAACTACTATGTTTATTTCTATGAGTTCTTAACTCATATTATGCTTTGCTTGAATGAGGGTCCTGAATCTGTCATTGACACCCTATCAGAATTCTCACCCCTCCTCTAATCAATTACCATTCTTTCGCAAATACAAATCTAATAATATGACTTCCCTAATAAAATTCCCCTATCTACCATTGCCTATAAGATACAATATAGTTCTCTAGGAGCTTCATAAAAACCATTCAGTGAGCCAGTTTCCGCCAGATCTCCCTATTCTGTCTTCCTTCACTTAACACCTTCCCCCTTTTCCTTCTTTCCCACTCTGGTCATGTATATTATGGATCCCATAGATATAGCTTCATGCTTTTATGCAGTATACCTTGATCAAACTTTCCAAATACGTGGGCATCTTTCCTTGGGTAAGTTTTTCAAGCATTCAGTAATATCCTCAGTTATAAAATTAGAATAATAATAATAATTACCTTGAGAGATTCTGTGAACATTAGATGTATTTATAGACCCATACATATTTGAATACATACATATATAGGGCTTCCCAGGTGGCTCAGTGGGTAAAGATTCTGCTTACAATGCCGAAGCCACAGGAGACAGAGGTTTGATCCCTGGGTTGGGAAGATCCCCAGGAGAATGAAATGGTAACCCACTCTAGTATTCTTGCCTGGAGAATCCCCATGGACAGGGGAGCCCAACGGGCTACAATCCATGGGGTCACAAAGAGTCAGACACGACTGAGCTCAACAGTAATTCAGACACATTTACAGGAGACACACGCAAATGATAGGGGCTGAAAAAATATCAGTAGCTGCATTGAATCTGGTCATTAAAATTGCTGCTTTTCTTCTAATCAGTAACATCATTATCACAGCTACTCAGCAAAGTTTGTCCTGTGTCCCCTTCTACTTATTCTCTGGGTCCCCCAGCCCATCGTCTCTATGTCTATGTGACACTTGTCCCCTGAGTTGTGATTGTTGCCTTTTATAACCACCATTCCACTCATACAAGATTATTTTGAGGGCATAGCCCATCCCGGACCTGCTCGTTGGAAAGAAAATAGTCCCTTGATCAGATTCACGGAGTGCTCACTTCAAAGAATTGTATATACCTCAAGGTCATCAGGGAGAGTGTGAATTACCTGACCCTGGAAAACCTGACGCTGGCAGGCTTTTCTGTGGAGGCTCAGCTTTCTGTGAAAACAGGAAAACTGCCTCCGGAGAAGGTCAACGCTCCTTCTCTGTGCAACCCTTCCTTTGCATGCACACCTCCCTAATTTGGCTGTATCCTGAGCTTTCTTTCTTCTGCTGCTGCTGCTAAGTCGCTTCAGTCGTGTCGGACTCTGTACGACCCCATAGAGGGCAGCCCAGAAGGCTCCCCTGTCCCTAAGTGCCCCCAAATGGGGTTTACTTCTCATTAATAACCTTTCTCCCCACCCCTTTATGGCCCTCTCTTTCTCCTTCTGCCTCTATTTCTCTCCGCCTTTCTCTGTTTTCCTCCTCCCCTCCTCTCTTCCCTCACTCCATCAGTTTTGACCTTTTCTATATCTGCATCTCAGCATACAGGGGCCCCCACCTCCTCCCCATCCTGCACTGGCAGTCTGGTACCTCTCTCTTCGCACTCCTTCTCTGCCTAATCATAACCCAGCGGTGAAGACCTGGGCTTCCCAGGCGGCTCTAGAGATAAAGAACCTGCCTGCCAATGCGGGTTAGATCCCTGGGTTGGGAAGATCCCCGGAAAAAGAAATGGCAAGTCACACCAATATTCTTGCCTGGAGAATCCCAAGCACAGGGGAGTCTGGCAGGCTATGGTCCAAAGATAGTGTTGCAAAGAGTTGGACAAGACTGAAGCGACTTCACGTGTAGGAAGATCTGACTTAGAATCTATACCTTAGAAAAGGAATGAAAACAAATGTATGGGTTTCTTTTTTTTTTTTGCTCCCAGCATATCAGGATTACAGCAAGTTATTTCTACAAAGCATAGAGGAGAAAAACTGTGTTGTAGCTCGTGAAAGCCAGTGTCCATACAGCCTTGAGAAGCCAGAGTTCCCGACGTGTCCAGAAAAGGTTTTGTCAGGTCGCTCCATCAAGACCTACTAAAGGGCAATTTCTCTTTCTTAGTATTAACCCTCAATTGGGAGTCAGGGCAGGCAAGGCCTTGCTCTTCACAAACACTCCAGGATAAGGTGATAAGAAGATTACAAGTAAAGCCTCTCTTTAGCTATTCCACATCTCCTGTCAGACAGAGCAAGTTAAATTACAGCACAGGCCACACATCCATTGATCATCCACTCAGTGTGTACTACCCAGGGCTTTAAAAAACCATGCCGAGGATAAGTGAAGTCATCTCAGCTAAGTTTATTTTAGCAAGGAGGGTTAACCAAGTTCAAGGAGGTAAGGGACTTGGGCAGGCGGGGCTCTAACTCCTCAATGCCGAGTTCGATTTATATGTCATCTTCATCAGTGAATATTTTCTTACAGCCCAGGAGAGGTGTTGAGAGAATGTACAGATGAGGCCATAGCCCTTAAATGCTCTTAACTGGCTTACACGTGCCTCTATTGGTTCCTGGCCCCACCCTCAGCTTGGAAAGCCAGGCTCAAAACACAGAGAATATTGCTAAAATTGGCATTTATCCTATTTAGAGTTTGTGCATCCGTGTTCAAGATGTAAGATTAGTTAAGTCTTAGTACATTTGAGGGGCCCTAATCTGCTTTATGAATAAAGATAAAAATTTAGTGTTTGTCTGTTTGTTTATTTGGACAAGATGCTCTCTTGAAAGAAGCTTTGATGATCTTAGTTCAGCTCATAAAACTTACCGTGTAGTTTATCAAAGATATAAATTCTTTGAATGGTTTTGAGAGTCCAGTCTTCATAGAAATACCATAGGCCATTTTGAGGCTAAAACAGAAAAAAAAAAAAAAAAAAAAAGATAAATTATTAGAAACACTTAAAAATTCTGTGCATGACACTCTTCTTTATTAAAAAGACCCATTGTAAATTGGAAAGTTCCGAAGTCTTTGTGGTGAGGGAGAATGAATTATAATAACATCACTGGGTCGTGAACTAGGCCCACTGGCTACTTTCCAGAATGAAATTGACTAAGAGAGATCAGATGAGCCCATTCGTAGCACAAGACATCTGGGAGGCAGCCAGGGAATCGAGGTTCAAGCCCCCTATTTAGGACACACTTCCTCTTCCTCTTCATCATCAAATATAATCACAATTTCTCAGGCAAGGCATCTAGCCTAGCAATGCATTTCCATTCATATTCTAAAGAACACCCCAAAAGTTCTTCGCACTCACTCCTCAGTGAAAGGCCTCATGAGAAATAGTAACATGTCAACATCTGCCTGACACCTTTGGTGCATTTTCATCATGTCGCTGATGGGAAGCATTTTGCCTTCAAATAAGCATAATTTTCCAGTCTTTTCCATCTCCTTTTTTTTTGTCTCTCTCCCAGCGTAATAAATGGTGTCTGAAGCCCAAGAGAAACTCATTTCTGTTAACAGATCATTTGTAAACCTTTAAGGGCAGCTGGTGAGAAAGGGGATTTTTTTGCTTCTGTCTTAACTTTCCTGGTTGTCTCTCTAAATGCAAAATGACACCTCATTCAAAGCTTTCTGGTGTCATCTTAATCTCCCTTATTTTACACTTTCTATCTTTTTGATATTGCTATAGACTGCATGGAGGCTTTTTACCTAATACTGTAATACCTATTATCTTAGGCATTTAGGTATATAGGCTCTTGCCAGCTAAGAATAATACAGATCAATTGGATGTCAGTAGCCCAATAAAGTCAGAGAATATATATATTTTTTCAGGGTAGAAAAAAAGACGCCTACCTGCTTGACCTTAAAGCCAGCACATTTCAATATTAATGTATTTTATGCATGCATGTGATAACGTCTTACCATTCTTATGGATCTGTAGGGAAGTCTCACTTTTCTCAGTGGAGGATTATTACCTATTCCAAGGGGGCTATGATTATAGATACTTACTAAGACAAGAATAATTGACCATAAAAAACCTTTTATATTCCCACAATTATTTTTGCATTGACTAAAAGTGTCAAGAAAATCTGATTTTATTAGCCAGCCCCTAATTTGGACTCCATTTAATTCTTTATCTGGCTTTTTCCCCCAATAAGTTTTTAGTCTGAGAGAGTTGGCAATTGTACAAAAGAACAATTTGTTACAGAACCTTTACTGAATGGAAGTTCTATAATCCAAGCATAACATCAAGTATCAAATAAAATAAAAATGTATGAGATCAGCAAAGGGGACATGCTCCAAGGTAAGAAACTGATCTAGGGACTAGGAAAAAAGAAGTTTAAATCAGAATTTGACTGCTCAGCTATGAAGTAAGGCTGTGGAACAAAGGGTCAAATGCAGTTTTGACCCCTCATTCCCCTCCACCCACCAAAAGATCAGATCCGGTCAGCACTGAGCCGATTTCCAGTAAGAAGCAAGAAGCAGAATTGCACTTGTTAAGAAGCAGTGTGGGCATCTCTAAAGGACATTGGAGGGGATGAGTGAGGAAGTACTTTGGCTCTTCAGAAGCTAGGGGTTGCCATAGACAGGAGGAGCAGCAATGATCTGATACTCGTTTGACTGGAGCAAAGGGCTGCTTACCACGGGTGCTTCTTTTCATGGCTGTCTCTTTGAAATACTAGAAACAAGGACAAAACAGTGATTACAAGTGGACCTTGTGGTCAAAAGTATGACTGCTTCTGGAAAGAACTCAGATGAAGAGGAGGACAAGTGTTTCAGTGTCCCTGCAGATGGTGGAGAATCCTTGGCAACTTCCTTCTAGGACTCGCATTCTGATGTTGGCGATCCTAAATGCATTGGCTTGTCATGCAGTAGAGGATTCAGTGGACAGGAAAAAACAGAAGTGACATGGCATCCATTATGGCATCCATTTCACCCTTGCAAATAAAACCCATCCTGTCTTCCATATGCAAACATATATATATATATATATATAAACATATATATATATAACATATATATATATACATGAATGAATGAAAGTGAAAGTCAGTCATCAGTCGTGTCCAACTCTTTGGGACCTCATGAACTGTAGCCCACCAGGTTCTTCTGTCCATGGAATTCTTCAGGCAAGAATACTGGAATGGGTGGGTTGCCATTCCCTTTCTCCAGGGGATCTTCCCAACCCAAGGATTGAACCCAGATCTCCTTCATCGCTGGCAGATTCTTTACCATCTAAGCCACCATACATATATGGGTGAAGAGTGCCATTATTTTATGACTGATTTAAGTCTATAAAACTTAAGTTTTTTGTATTTTCCTGAAAGCAGTAAGCATGGTATACAACTGGAAATGAGATTCGTGGGTGCCCCACACTCAAGTCACCAGTGAGCCAACTGCAGTTGGGGCCAGACATTTCCCCCAGGTGATGTAAGCAGAGTCTGCTACCACAAAGCCATCTCATTCAACTCAATCTCAACCTCCTTCCCGATCTACTGGTGGTGGACATCATGGAGGAGAAAATCTCTCAGCTCTATGAGTTGAGCAGGCTCTGGAGAGAGGCTATTTCCTCCCCATTCCCAAGGTAACTGGTTGCAGAATAAGGGATTCGAGGCGATAACTTATACAGCTTGGAGGCACCTGTGAGAAAGGGAACTGAGTTACTCTCTAGCTGAGTGTTTGCTAGAACCAAGAAATTGCAGTATATCTTATTACCACTGTGACTGAGTGGAAGAACACAGTGAGGAAGATTCTGTGTGACCTAAAGTGAAAGTGAAAAGTGAAAGTGAAGTTGTTCAGTCGTGTCCGACTCTTTGCAACCCTGTGGACTGTAGCCTACCAGGCTCCTCCGTCCATGGGATTCTCCAGGCAAGAATACTGGAGTGGGTTGCCATTACCTTCTCAGGGGATCCTCCCGACCCAGGGATCAAACCCAGGTCTCCCACATTGGAAGCAGATGCTTTAACCTCTGAGCCACCAGGGCAGCCTGTGTGACCTAAACAAGTGCCTAATTGTGTTTTAGGGCAAAATTCCCATAGAAACTGGGCTCAAGGTTGGTCAAAAGAGGTCGTCAAGGGGGGATGTCTACTAGTATGTGTGTAGGTGTTTAGTCATGTCCAACTCTGACCCTATGGACCATAGCCCACCAGGCTTCTCTGTCCATGAGATTTCCCTGGCAAGAATACTGGAGTGGATTGCCATTGCTTACTCCAGGGGATCTTCCCAACCCAGGGATCGAATCCAAGTGTCTTGCAAATCCTGAATTTGCAGGCAGGTTCTTTACCACCAGCACCACTGAGAGTGGAGCTTGCTGGACTCATGGTTCAGCGTGCCTGGGAAGAAGATAGAGCCACTGCCCGCACTCTAAGGGGCCTTCCTGCCCCCGGAGGGTAAGAAGAGGACTCAGTGGTTTCATCTCCAGTTGAGCAAGCACTGAAACTAGAGTGTTCGGGAAACTAAGGGCCGCCCGGGAGGCTGCTTGGCCAATGGCGAAGTAGACTAAGAATTTCTGGGGACATCAAGGAAATGGGCAAGGTCTTCAGAAAGTTGCCTGAGATTAAGCTACACACCTCAAGGGGAAAGAATGCATCATGAGTGGTAGTTACCAGTTGCAAAGAGAATCAATGAAGCCACGGGTCATGTCCCAGTCTGAGTTTTCTGCCAATTTAGATAAATCCTTCCTCCTTTCCTTCCTTCCCAACATCCTTTATCCAACAACAGAAGGTCAGTCAAGAACAGGGAAAGCCAAATGTGCTTTTAGCTCTTCCTGATAGGAGTCAGATAAGGCAGACCAGGAGAATTTGAGCAGGAGGAGAGAGAATGATAAGAGTATCAATAAAAATTCTTAATCCCCTTTTCCAATCCAAGTAGTCATGATAGAGTCTGTTGTGGCGTCTGCTGGGGGAAAGAGAAGAATTTTTTTTTATATAATATAATAACAAAGTTATTTTCATTATTGTCTTCTGAAGAGAACTCAGTTTTTTTTCTAAACTTAAACTTATTATTTTGTATTGGGGTATAGCCAATGAACAATATTGTGGTAGTTTCAGGTGTACAGCGAAGGGACTCAGCCATATGTGTGTGTGTGTGTGTGTGTGTGTATCCATTCTCCCCCAAACTTCCCTCCCATCCAGGCTGGCACATAGCATTGAGGAGAGTTCCCTGTGCTATACAGTAGGTCCTTGTTGGTTATCCATTTTCAATATAGCAGTGTGTACATGACCTTCCCCAACCCCCTAACTATCCCTTCCTTCTGGCAACCATAAGTCTGTGAGTCTCTTTCTGTTTTATAAGTAAGTTCATTTGTATCATTTCTCTTTAGGTTCCACATATAAGGGATGTCATACAATATTTCTTCCCTGTCTTACTTCACTCAGTATGACACTCTCTAGGTCCATCTGTGTTGCTGCAAAAGGCATTGTTTCATTCTTTTTAATGGATCAGTAGTATTCCATTGTGTATATATATGCCACATTGTATATATGTATCCATTCCTCTCTCAATGGATATTTAGGTTGCTTCCAAGCTTTGGCTATTGTAAACAGTGCTGCGATGACCATTGCAGGGCATGTATACTTTCGGATCATGTTTTTCTCTGGATATATGCCCAGGAGTGGGATTGCAGGGTCATATATTTGCTTTACTTTTAGTTTTTTAAGGAACCTCTGTATCTTTCTCTGTAATAGCTGTACCAATTTACATTCCCACCAACAGTATAAGAGGGTTCCAAAAGAAGAAATTTGAATCCAATATGAGATTTTAGTTTCAAAATAGACTGCACTGAGTTTTTATATCTGAGAAGGACTAGAAAGTTATAGAGCCCTGCCAAGTTATTTTTCAAGAATGGAAAAGGGAGGTTTTGGCATTGCATGGTTGAAAATCAGAATTGGAAAACAAAGTAAAACAACAACAAAAAGAACTTGTTTTGTTTCTTAACCCCTTTAAGGTAATTTGATAAACCAACTTTATTGCTAAGGCATCCATTGTACTCTCTGTCAATGTGACCAAACTAATCACCTTCTGACTGGCTTAATAATCTCATATAAGCAACAGGAAGACCTAAAGAGATTGTTAGAGGGTTATTTGTCATATAAGTAGCTGTTGATGATTCCAAAGCAAACCATGACTACTTTGTCAAATTTAATTACATATATTTGCTTCCCTAGAACATTATTTATTTGGCAGAACTCACTGCCATTAAGTACAGCCACTTCCAATCATCAGGTTTCATTTAAAAGGGACAACTGTTAAGAACCATCTGTAAATAAACACATACCACTGATTTTATTCTCAAAATAGAGAAGAAATACCTTACTTTATACATCCTGCTGTCTCTTTTGGTACCTCAGGGAATGGAAAGACAACACAGTCATTTCATCCTATATCATTGAAGGAAAGAAACACATAAAATAGATACTTCGGGTTAATTAGCAGAAGCTTCCTGTGGTGATTCATCAGTCCGTTTTCAAGACTCCACGAATTTGATGGGTATAAACACAACCACCATAATGAAAAAACAGGGGGCTGTCCATCTAGGATTCCAGAGCAAGAGCTTACGCTAGTAGCCCTCAGTCGACCACTTGTATTTTCCTCCTATTTCCTACTGAACTTAACTCTGATCTCACAGTCCAGACCAGCCTTCATTTCTATTTGTCTTCTGAGGGCTCTGCTTATTTTGGCCTGTGGGTTCAGGTGCCTACACCAGCCTTGGTTCTGGAAGTGAAATATCCATGGCTTCCTTTGTCCTTGATGTCTATCCATTCAGTATTTCAAAAGATGAATGTGATCTTGGTATTCTGTGCTCTGTACCTTTACCCCTTTAAGTTATTTCTTTCTTGCTCTTTGACCTGGATTCTTGACTCCTTTTGTCCTGAACCTCAGCCTCAAGACTGGACCGTAACAAAATATAGTAAAGTGACTATAGTTTTCACTGCACAGCATAGTGGGGTAAGTCATCTTCAACAGATCTTATAGGAAACATCCCTAATAGTTCAAATACCCTGAAATTAATTCACTCATAGAGTCATCCCAGCCTCTTTCAGTTGACCTCAATCAATGACTTCTAGACTGGCTTCAGGAAGACACCTTGTTCTCTTCTTCTTCAACGTAGGAAGCCCTCCTGATAAATCCCATAGGTAGGAGAAGGTACCATGTAGTCATAACCAAAAGTGTTATAAACCTTGACCAAGAGTGAGAACCATAAAGATTTAGACTCAGGCTTTAGAGCTGGATGGACTTGGCTCCAAATCCTGGCTCTGCCTTTTTTCAATGTGTAGACTTAGACAAGTCATTAAAGCCTCTGTACCTTCTTTATAAAATAAAGACAATAATATTTCCTCAATCCAGGTGACATAGAGGATAAAAGCCCAGGCTAGATAGCAAATTGTTCTAGGTTTATGTCTAAGATCATCACTTATCAAGTGTGATCCACGGGAAAGTTACAAATACTTGAGTTCTCCATGTTTTGGCTTCATCATCTATTAAATGAAGATGCTAACAGCAACCGAGTCATTCAAACACTGTGGATATGAATTTAATTAGTATTGACAAAATGTTTAGAAAGTGCCTGGCCATGGTTAATGTTTAATAGGTGTAAGTATTTTGAAACAAATTGTTGTAATATACTATAACTCATTTCTACCTATAATAAGCCAGAGGATAAGGTGAATATTAATGATCTTCTTGACAGATTTGACTTGGAGGTAACTATAGCTCATTAGTTGACTGAAAGGGATCTAAATCCAAAAGACTGAGAAACAAAATGTCCCTAAATTGGTACATCATGAGAAACATTGGACTGGATGAAGCACAAGCTGGAATCAAGATTGCTGGGAGAAATATCAATAACCTCAGATATGCAGATGACACCACCCTTATGGCAGAAAGTGAAGACGAACTAAAGAGCCTCTTGATGAAAGTGAAAGAGGAGAGTGAAAGCTAAGTGCTGAAGAATTGATGCTTTTGAACTGTGGTCTTGGAGAAGACTCTTGAGAGTCCCTTGGATTGCAAGGAGATCAAACCAGTCCATTCTAAAGGAAATCAGTCCAGGGTGTTCATTTGAAGGACTGATGTTGAAGCTGAAACTCCAATATTTTGGCCACCTGATGCGAAGAACTGACTCATTTGAAAAGGCCCTGATGTTGGGAAAGATTGAAGACAGGAGGAGAAGGGGATGACAGAGGATGAGATGGTTGGATGGCGTCACCAACTCAATGAACATGAGTTTGGGTAAGCTCCGGGAGTTGGTGATGGACGGGGATACATGGTGTGCTGCGGTTCTTGGGGTCACAAAGAATCGGACAGGACTGAGTGACTGAACTGAACTGAAACTGGCCCCTTAACAGCTGAGAATTTAGCAAATCACATCTTATGGGGGTTTCTTGTCAGTCCCCAGGCTCTGCCTGAGAAGCCCTTGGTTGAGTGAGTAGTAAAGAGGAGATACCTTGACTTTTTTTTTTTTTAATTCTACAAGAATCAGTGGTGTTAGAAGAAATCACTGCTTTAAGAGCAGGAACAAAACAAGCTCAGCCAAATTTCCTGGGTGATGAGGAAGGTGTAGCACATTCATCAATGCTTAATATGCAACAAGCTGTGTAACAAAAAGCTAAGCTTCTTTTCACCAGTGTAAAGTCCATAAATAAAATGACCAAGAACTCCTCTATGATAGAGAGAGTGAAAGTGAAATACATTGGCTTTCATATATATGTATACATATAATTTTAAGTTGAATGCACTGTGGGGAATACCAGGATAAAACAGTCTCTAGTTTCTCTGCTGTGTAATGAAAGTAAAATAGGTACACAAATATCTCTGATGCAAAGCAGGAAGTAGTAAATGTCAAAGAAATCCACAAATGGAGAGCAGTTAAAGTGCTCAGCCTGTTGAGAAGGTTTCCTGTATAGGGGACCAGGCAACAGTCTGCAGCAGAAGTTGCATTTGAATAACTTTTAGCTTTTATTAAGGACTCTTATGCCAAATATTAACCCTCACCCCGCCACCAATGGACCAAGCGCTAACTCATGCCAGGAACTCTCCTTTCCTGTCTTTGCCTGGCAAGTGTGTACTCATAAAACCCATCTCAAGGGTTATTCCTCTGCTGCACCCTCTTCAAATAGATTTTTCCCTCCCTTATTTGGGAACACACACAGCGCTGTACCCAGTTCTTTCTCTTTGACATTTTCGCTCATTACTCTGTTACCATTCCTGTCTTATTCACTGAACTGTGATCCCCTAAAAGGGACTGGGCAATGCCTTTCAGTCCTCAGTACCTAGGGATACTTGTCAAATCATTGAACTTTGTCAAAATATTGCACTCTAATTTTAAAAATGAAGTCATGTCCTGAAGAAAATGAAGCTTCCTGCCACCTGTGAAAAGTAAAAGTGTGGAAGAAAGTGAGAAAGGAGCTCTTGGCGTGTGATTGCCTGGTGATACATAAGTTGATTTAATTGTCGTGATCCAATGTTCCCAGTTAGCATCATTATCTCCTTTGACTCTTGTCGAGATTGAGGCTCAGAGAAATTCAAGGACTTGTCCCAAGTCACAGAACTGTTATAGTGAGTGGCTGGGATTCAAACCCGGGTGCTTTCCGTCACTGTGTGATGTTCCCAAATGAAGAGGTGCACCAGCAGATGTACCACCTCTGAAGGTTACTCAACATTAAAAAGCCAGTAACCACTTTGACAAAATCCAAAATGAGTCCTTCCTATCACCCCCAAGACCACCATGGAGTTTGCTCTAAAAAAAAAATAGTTTGCCTGCCTAGAGAAAATCCATCTGTTTCTGAGAAAAAGAATCAGTGTCCTCTTTCTTGCCTTCTTCCTTCATCTTTTCTTCAGTTTCTTTTCCCTCTCTCTGTTTGTGCTTTTTTCTCTCTTCCTGATGCAGGGGAGGATTAACTCTCCCAAGTGAAGATGGTAGTGATGATGACGGTTGGGTCAAGCTTATGGTAGGCTGGCTTATTCCTTCAAGGATCTGCTCTGGGCTTCAGGTTCTAGAATGGTACAAGATTGATATTTAGATTTAAACTTTCTATACCATAGGAAATAAGACAAACTGAACGTTTTGTTTAAAAGTTGTTTTCTTAAGGAAAAATCAGAAATGAACAAAATGATCTACACACAAAATTACACATCATTTATACTTTTAAAAACTAGAATAATTAGAAATAACTTTAATGTTCAATGATAAAAGTTTAATAAATTATGGTACTATCTATGTATGGAATATTTTGTATTCATTAAAATATGCTTACAAAGAGAGCATAAGAAAGTACTGTGTTATGTTATTTCAGACGTTGGAATACAAACATATAAAAAGCAAAATTCAAATTTTATAAGCACTGTGTATATATCTGAAGAAAAAAGAAAGAGATTGGAAAAATAGTAACAGTTGCTCATTCTGGTTCTATAGCTGGTGATTCTTTCTATAGTTTCCTATCCTACCAGTAACATGGAATACTTTTGTAATCAGGAAATAAATTCAGATTTGATAAATGCTTGTCAAGTGCATGCAATTTCATCTTGCAATTCTTCCTAGGGAAAAAAAAAAAAAAAATTTGATGTTTATTTCTTCATCCCAACCACTGTTCCAGGAAGGAAGCTCTGTCATCCTGTAGCTTGCGTTTATTCATACCTCTTCACTCGAACTCCCACCAGTCTGCCTTCCAAAAAAACATCTTTGATATAGTTTGGTGTACTGAAAAGAATGTAAGCTTCAAAATGAGGCAGCTCTGGGTCTCAATCCATTTTCCTGTATTTCTTAGCTGTGAAATATTCATAAAATTCTATTTTCTTTGAGTTTCAGCTTCAGGATTCAGTGAGAATTAAATGGGGTTGCATATGTTGCGCCACCGACACAAGTCCTGGGACAAAATGTATCAGTCACTAACACAGCTCGTTACTTCCTCCCGCCTCTCCAGTTCTCTGCACCTCCCCAAACTTACTGACCTTTCAAGTTGCAACTCCCATTCTAGTTCAAAGTTCTTCATGACTTTCCCTGGGCGGCCATGGCGTCAATTTCTAACTTTGTTTTCTGGACGACTCACTTAGCACTTACAGCTTTGCATAGTTATTGAGTGCCTGGCAGGCCTCCTCCAACAAACAGAAGAAGCAATCCCATCCCCCTCCCAATCTCATCCGAGACTCTGATTTATTACAAGCCTTCAATCAGCAGCTTATGCTGCAGAGCTCAGTCTACCATGTTGAGTTTTGAATGCTAAAGCAAACTTATGAGTCATAATATAGAATAGTTAAAACTGCAATCTGGATCATGCTTCTTCTTGTTTCACCTGGAACAGACTGAAAAGCTATCAGTGGCCGGTGGGTGGTACCTGGTGGCTGGCTGGATCTGAGTTGTCAAGATAGAATGTCACCATCCAGAGAGACAAGAGGGCTCCAAATGCCCTTAAACAGTCCTGATTCTTGTCAGACTGTGGAAAAAGAGCATAAATTGGTAAGTGCATTTGATAAGGTGAAGTAAAGTAGTCGGGTCCTACAGCTATAATTTCTTTCTTCCAAGTCCGTCAGTCAAGTAGATTGCTTGGGAGCTCGGTTTCCATGGGATGGAAGCAGAAAAAAGAGAGAAAGACAGAGACACACAATAGTATCTCTCTCAGGTATGTTTCTATAAGTGCTTTTCAGTCTAAAATTATTGACATGCCAAGTCTAATGATTAAATTCCAAGCTTTAGGCCCAAATGCCTTAAAAGTCTTTATCTTACTTCTAAGATGTCACTGGTTCTTTTGTTCTCATAGATTTACTTATCTTCTAAGCAGTGAAAATCATAAATAAAGCTATTTCAGTATTTGATCATTTAAAACCATCACTTAATTATATATCTTTAATATGATGTTCTTTTTAACGGTCCTTTCAAAGTCTTATTTTTATATATTCAGAAAAAAGCAAGCCGTGTTTTCCTCTTCCTGGTGATGTCTACAATATAAGTAGGAATAAATATATGGATAGGAATTACGTGTTGTACTGTCAATTGAGATTGATTCTTTTCTTAAAAAAGTTGAAACAGAAATGCACTGAATAGTGCATGAAAGAATCCCTTCTTACTACATTGTCCCCACGAATGAAAGTTGAATGTTTGGCCTCAAACATTAGGAAAATTACAAATAAAGAGGAAGGCAAGCTTTTACGAAAACTTTGGTCATAAATATAAGATTTTTATGCCAGAGAGTAATTAGTGTTTTGTTCCTCTTTTGAATAGCAAGGGAGGGGAGGGTTTGTTGGCTCGCTCTCATTTAATTCTATTGACCTGCCACAATTTTACAGAATTTAGTAACATCTATTATTTCTTTTTACATATAGTTGTCCTTGTCCCTTTAATGAGATCTTACTTGTATTATTACCTGTTTCTTCCTTCCTTTCCTTTATTTTGTATGTCATAAAACTGCTGAATTTGTACAACTTTCAGGTAATTATTTTTATGAGCTCACTGGAGGTTATCTTCAATGCTATCACAAAGTCTTCCAGTGGTCAATGAATCATGCAGTATATTTCATGATTCCTCTTCCAGGATTGCTAGAGAAGCATAGGTCAGTCCACAGAAATACTTTTGAAAGCTTGGGGCAAAATATATTATTGTAATACTTTTTTTCCCTAATTATACAAGCAGTATACACATTGTGAACAATTTAGAAAGTAGAAAAAGAGTAGAAAGAAGCAATTAACTTCCCCCAAAATATTTTTAATATTTTAATTTCTATATTTGAGTTACATATAGGTCTACACACAAATGTAGGTTTGTACTTATTTTCATTTACATCAGAAAGAGAATATTCTCCTTTGTCACCAAAAAGTTTTTGACTTTATTCAATAATTACTTTTATATTATTATTTGAATAAACTATAGTTTAAATTGATATTGACTTTTAGACTACTTTGGATTTTTACCTGAAAAATATAACATAGGAAAACCAGAAGACATGATTTTATGCAGTTTAATTTGGTCTGGTTATGCAAATTCTCCCCCAACGCCATACCTGAGTCACACATAATTAAGATTCTCCACTAATTTCAATGAGTTTGAAAACTTTCATGAGCCTTTTCTGAAATAACAAAAGATAAGATTAAAGGAAAGAACCTTTATTCTTAGGAGATGATAGTTAAATAATAAGTGACAGCTGTCACCGAACTGAGAGTAGCCAAGAAAGGCCTGTCATTCTGTAGAATCTGATACACAAACTTGAACTAGAATTTCTGAACTCTAGAACCGAGAGTTCTATGCCAAACAGTGGCCCAACCACCAAATCCAGGCCAATGGCTGCTTTTGTATTACCTGTGAGCCAAGAATAGTTTTTACATTTGTAAATGGTTGGAAAAAAAAATTAAAGAAGAATGATAACTTGAGATAACATGAAAATTCTATGAAATTCATAATTTCATGTCCATAATAAAGTTTTATTGATATATGGTCAACACTCATTTGTTTAAATATTTCATTGGCTGTTTCATATTGTAACAGTCGAGTTTAGTAACTGCTGAACAAAGCACAAAATTATTTACTATCAGATCATTCACAGAAAAAGTTTTAGAGAAAAAGAGTCTCACTCTAGATTGAACATCAGGTTTTAAGTAAAGTAGCATTAGAGAAGTCCAGGTTCATTTTCTTTCAGCCCTCTCATCTGAATCTCCTTCCTTTTAATTAGCAATAGTATTTGCTCCCTTCAGGGAAACGAGGATTGTCTGTATTCCTTTGCTGTCAGAGCTGCCTTTGAACTTCAGGAAAGCCACCATCTTGTTTTTGTTCACTTTGCTAAAGCTTAGTGTCTGCCACATGAAACACCAGTAAGTTCTTTAAACTTCTTTATCTTGAGGCAGGGCAAGACCTTTACCCAATTTATTTAGTTATGGAGGAGGAGGATGAAAGATTGGGTCCAAAGTGTTACTCAATGACATGACATGGTTTTCCCTGGAAAGCAGCCAGAACTGATGCTTATGAGGTGTTTGTCTGATGAACTGTACCCCTGTGACTCTAAGCAGAGCCCGGAGAAGGCGGCAGTCCGTCTTTCTAGCTCAGGTTTGACTCACAAATCAGAAGAATGTGCAAAGTCCATGGAAGCCAGACCCACCCCTAAGGTGGTCCAACAAGGAAATAATAGCTTCTTTTGGATAACCATTTAGAAGGTGGGATGATTTGCATTATTGTTGACGTGTATTATAGTATTTTCATAAGAGCAAAATAGACCCTAGGTAACTGCTGACTGTAATATTCGCTTTAGTAACAGAAAGTGTGGGAAATAATTATTAGCCAGTGAATAGGCTGCAGAGAACCCTTCTACATAAAGGAAGCCATGTGTTGAATGTATGGAAACTTCCAGCACAGCTGATGTAAACAGAAAAAAACCCCAAAAAACTGGGAGGATGAGGGGAAAGGAACACTGGGTCACAATGCCTCCAGAATAAAATTCTACATACAGAATAATGAGATGAACCCAAGAATTTGACAGTGAAATTCTCTTATAACAGGATTTCATTATTTCATAAATCTAGAACTGCTATGAGTTACTTCCTGCTATCCCACTGTCCTCAACTTCAGTCTTATAGTCAGATTGGAATTGTATGTGGTCTGTACAATTTCATGAGGCTCTAAGAACTGGTTTTAGATCTAGCCATGAAAACAAAATTTAATAAGAATATTTGACAACGTTTATAAAAAGTGAAATTCTGGTTATCTGAGATCAGTATGAAATATAAGACACTGTTGTCATGTATTCATTAGTATGTTTATCATAGAAAAATTTGAAAATACAGAAATTTTAAATGAAACAAAAATAACCTCTATAATCTCTCTACCCAAAGACAACATTATTTAAGCATTGTTTCCTCTCAGTCTTTTACTGTGATATTTTTTTCACAGTTGTAATTATACTCAAAGATCAGTACAGTCTCTTGCTTTTTAAATTTAACTCTATCACATAATTTGTAAATAAGACATTTACAGTTATCTTGAAAAAGCCTGAGGGGTGGCTAGTCAACCTGTTAGAATGTCTGGGTATTAAGAATAAAACTAAATTCAAAACCCAAAATGCATATTTTCTGGAGTCATGGAAAAGGCAAGGTTTTATAACTTTATTTTTTATCTCATGGCTTCTTTTTGGTCATGATGATATATTCTGGATGAACACCAAAACAAAACAAAACAAAAAAAAAGAGTGAGGGAATAGGACTGGGAGAAACAAAACAAAACAAAAAAGTCAAGAAAAAAATGAGAAGGAAGAGCCAGAGAATTGAAAAGAAAATATACCAGTTCCCAAATTTCCCAAATACATCTGGTCCTGCTGAGAGTAATAGCATTTGTGTAAATGTGTAGACAACTCCCTGAGCTGAATTTTTAAAAAAAGCCTATCTCTTTGATACTGCATTAATTCCATGGTCCACATAACTGACATTCAATAAAGAAAAATAGAGCCAGAACAGAATTAATTTTTTTTTTGATACTGAAGTCTCAATTTGCATTTAATTTTCTCTTTCTTATGTAAATAAAGGCAAATTAGGTATGGAGATAGGTCCACTCCAGGGTGGCATGGCTGAGGTTGAGTTGTGGTGGGGCTATTTCCATGTAATGGGTCAGTGGCTGGTCTCAGGAGCATCTTGTTTCCCAGCACAAAAGTCTGATGTCAAGAGGGAGCACTTGTTCTTTCCCAATTCCTTAACCTCCCCAAACCAGCTTTTCCTTGAGGTCTTCTTTTTGTGAAATTCCTTTATCAAGGCTGCATGTGGCGATGATATAAAACCCCAAGCCGTTTGCCCTCTTCACAGGATCCAGGCGAGAATGTAATCCAAGCTTTTCTTGGTCTATCTCTACACTGCAACATCATAACATTGAAGTGCAGATTTATAGCATGCTTTATGTATATTTTCTTAGTCCCAGGGCCCCCCTTTTCACAGATACATACACAACATGTCATGTAGAAAATATAAATCGTTGATGGTATAGGCACTTTCTTCCTTTTTAAACCTTTCCAAAGGTCTTTTTGTTAAATACACCCAGATGCCGTTTGACAGATGAGGGGCTAATTGCTCTGTGAATTACCTCTATCGATTCCTGTTTCATGTTGAGCCAAACAAACAAAAGATATTAATGCTTTGAAAAAAATGAATGATGACCTTTCTCTGCAAACACAGCTTGTGGTCTCTGATTATTGGTGATTCCGGAGAGCAGCGGTCAATGGCAATAGCTGTAACGCTATGATCACTATAATAAGCTTGCCTGACCTTCTCTGCCATGTTAAGTGGTTTAAATTTATTTGCCCAACAACAGAAGAGCTTTCATTTAAAGTCACAGAACATTCAATTCAATTTAAAGACATAGTGTCTTCTTTCCTCTCCTTCCTTTCCTGTCCATTTCCCCACTTCAAACACCTCCATCCCAAGTTCCTTAATCATTTTGCCACTGCAGAATAATCACCTTACCTGTGAAACTCATTCTTTCAGTTCTTTTGGGAACCCTGGATGACATTTTCTCTTTTGACTTGCTCTTTCTTGTTTTAAGACACTAGAATATTTTGTTTATCTCTTTGTATAAGTTTTGTTTGTGAATCAGGTTTGGGGTTCTAGATAATATGAGCTCTATAAGAAATCAAGAATACATATTATCTAGAATACCAAACTTGTATACTACTATATAGCACAGAAAACTGTACTCACCATTCTGTAGTAACATATATGGGAAAATAATCTGAAAAAGAATTGATATATATAGGTATATATGCACATATGTATAAATATATGTATATAATATGTATAACTGATTCAGGCAGTTATATACCTGAAACTAACACAACAGTGTAAATCAACTATAGTAAAGATAAAAATAAAAAACTCAAAGGTAGAAAATTGATTAAAATGAATGCCTTTAATACACAAAATCTGAACTCTTACAGGTAGGGAACTTTTGGACTGTGTTAAATGACAATAAAGATATAATCAAAGGAAAAAACAGAATGAATGAATAGTGATGCTGAGTAATAATTCTAAAGAAACCAGGAAAATGTTTGCTCTAATAAATATTTGAAAACAGTTTCATTAAAAAAAAAAAGTGCAAGAGGGTGTAGTTCTAAACTCGCTAGCCTGGAAGCCAAGAGATTCAGTTCCATTTTGTCCTTAATTAATGAGATTTTTGAATCAGTCATTATTATTGTTATTACTACTTTGCACCCAGAACAGGCTCATCCAACTTGGTAAATGGGGAGGACTGGACCCAATGAGTTCAGAGCTTCTTTCCAATTGAAACACACTAATTTTCAATATATCTCTAAAAAAAAAGTTTCTTGTAAATAATAGAGTTATAACTTGACAGCTAAGAAAATATGGTTCTGGGACCTTTAAGGACTTCCTGAGTTTTTCTCAACAATCTCCATGATAGTGAACATGAGTAAACCACAAATGGCCACAGCCTTGGATGGTTAGGAAGTAGATGCAACCCCCCTTGGTTCAAGTGGAAATCTCTTGAAAAGGGTACCCCTGACACTTCCACCAGTTTCCTGGTAAGAGACATGCCAAAAATACCAAGGAAGTGGTTCCCCTTAGAATAGCTTGGTCCCTGTGCTATAAGATTAAAGCAGGAAGCGAAGAGAAAAACACCACAAATAATCAAAAGGCTTCCTGCCTAAGTCTGACATTCTCAAGAAGTTGGGTCTGAGTTTAGATAGAGAGCTGGGAAATTTTAAGGTGACTTTGCTCAGGCATTATCTCTAGTTTCTTCTCAAGACATTAATCAACAGTATCATCAAGGCACTCTTGAGCTTTACCCAGGGTTGCCATGTTAAAAACCATATGGAGTTCAAGAAAATAAGAGATATAGTTCCAGACTGTGTGAAATTCCTCATTCTGCCCTTAACGTACCAGGATCTTTCTCAGCAATAGGATATTGACAAACGCTGTGTGCTTTCTCAACATAGAATGCTTTTTTATCCTTCTCCTCTTCAAAATCTAAACTTAGGGCCTTCCCAATTCCTGTTGTTGTTATTGTTTAGCTGCAAAGTCGTGTTCACCTCTTTTGAGACCAACCAGGCTCCTCTGTCCATGCAGTTTCTCAGGCAAGAATACTGGAGAGGGCTGCCATTTCCTTTTCCAGAGGATCTTCCCCACCAGGGATGGAACCTGTGTCTCCTGCACTGCAGGCAGATTCTTTACCATTGAGCCACCAAGGAAGCCCTCCCAATTCCTACTCTTTAAAATTCCTCTATATTTATCTCTCCTTTTCCAGAAGGCGCTCTGTAGCACCCTATGGGGTTCATCACAGCCCCGAAAATATGCTTTCATCTCAGCACTTTGCAAATGTATATAATGTGCTGTTCCTTTTACCTCTTTCCCCTAGAAGTTAGACCTTTGTATCTCAGACTACTAACATAGAACTGGGGTCTTGTTAGGTGTCCAACTGATGTTGGAAGATGGGTGAGTGAACAAATGAGTCTTACTGTATCAGATAATTGCTGCTGTACAACAAACCACTCTCAAAGGCAGTGGCTTTAGACAGTCAGTGACTGTTCATTATCACTTGTGAATCTCCAGGTGAGTGCAGGCTTCCTTGCTCAGGCTGAACTTGGCTGGGGTGACCCAGATGTGATGTTTCCAGTCTTTTTGTTCTTCATCCTCCTCTTGGAACCAGGCACATGCTCCTCAAGGCCGCAGCAGAAGCACAAGAAGCAAAGCAGAAACTTCCAAAGCCTGTTAAAGCATACCATCATTTCCACCTTGTTCTTTCAGCCACAGCAAGCCACGTGGGGAACCTAAGCCAAAGGACAGTCCATATACTCCCCCTTTAGTCACATGACAAGGTCACATATTGAAGGGTATGAGTACAACTGCTACTGCTAAGTCACTTCAGTTGTGTCCGACTCTGTGCCACCCCATAGATGGCAGCCTACCAGGCCCCCCCATCCCTAGGATTCTCCAGGCAAGAACACTGGAGTGGGTTGCCATTTCCTTCTCCAATGCGTGAAAGTGAAGTCGCTCAGTCATGTCCAACTCTTAGCGACCCCATGGACTGCAGCCTACCAGGCTTCTCCGTCCATGGGATTTTCCAGGCAAGAGTACTGGAGTGGAGTGCCATTGCCTTCTCTGGTATGGGTACAAAGAGAGACGAAAAATCAGTCTCAGTCATGAAACCAAACCATTAAGAAGGAAATACTGGGACTTACCGGGCGGTCAAGTGGTTAAGATTCTGAGAATCCGATGCAGAGGGCACAGGTTCGACCCCTGGTCAGGGAACTAGGATCCCATGTGCCATGTGGCACGGCCAAGAATTTAAATAAATAAATGACATTTAAGAAGGAATACTGACGACCATATTAAGATAGAAATATAAAATTGGTTACCCACCATTTAAGCCATTTGGCCAAAGTCATCTCCTTCATTCTCACATCATTAACCCAATGATTTAATGACCTATGTGGCCTATAAATATTTACCAAATTAGATTACATTAACAGATGGTAAATAGAGTAATCAGAATTGGAAGAATCCTGATATCTTGATTTTAACTTTTTTTTTTTAATTAAAGAAAATAGGTATGGTGGCCAGATGTGTTTTGAATACAAAACCAAAAGCTTTAAGCAACAAAATGTTTCTCCTTTATAAAGGAAGACACTTTTACTTAAGCTTATATACTGTACTATGGAAGTGTGTTTAAAACTTTTCATAGCTCAGGCAATAACCTTCTTTTCACTTTTAAACAAGCTGGGAGAAATCTCATGTAGGCATTGTTGTGGCTTCTTTACAGAGCTTCTGCTCACTTCTCTGAGTTGAAGTTAAATTTCTAATGTCCAGGCGTTGATTTACTAGGAAGAGCACAGTTCACTTAAAATCAGAAAAAGCCCTGGCAGTAATCAAGCCCTATGAATTCCTGGCCCTTTTCCTTGAAGGCCCAGTGGGGCCCACTTGACTGGGCCAACCCCACACCACGCACACTGGATTGGTGGTCCTCTTATCATAGAAAATTCCACCAGTGCAGCCAAAAAACACAAAAGGAAGCACACACAGACAAAAAATGTGAATATAATATACAGGCCTGTGGATCGAGTTTTATGAAAAGGAAGAAAAAAGGGGGGTGGAATTTTTCTTAGTTCTTTTGCAAAGTTCATTGGACAAGAAATAATGAGATAAATGGCTTATCAAATGTAAATACCTTCATTATTTTCAATGACACTACAAAGACAGTTTTAAAATGTCTCTCCTAATTTTGCCCTATAATCAGATCACTTGATTGTGACTATTTGGTAAATAGAATCATACATTTTCCCGTGATTTGCATTTCGTTTCCTATGCTAAAGAGTTTATATTCATTAAAAGTATGCAGATCCAAGTATTCCCAACACTTCTTTCTTGCTTGACTTTACTTTGTAATAATGTATGGTATCAGGACTCTGCCCTATAGCTGAGAAATGTGAAGTTCTTGGAGGAAAAAGGATTCTTATGGTGGTTGTTTATTAAACCCAAATATTTCAGAATCTAGTCCTTCCAGTTTCAGGAGAGAAAAGTGAAAGATGATAATGTGATTTCCTGCTAGTCTCCTGGATTCATCCGTGTGTTTCAGTATGTAGAATCTTCTTTACATAAGACTAGCTCCTACGTAAAGGACTAGCTCCTTCTTTACATAGGACTAGCATTCTAATTTCTCCGCATTTCTGTTTATAATTCTTCTCCATTTTTATAAAGAAAACTTTTAACTAATCAGCTTAGAGAGTCTTTAAATGTTGAATCGCGATGCCATTTGAGCAAGGAATTATAACAGAGTTCTCACGGCCATCAGTAAAATTCCTTCCGATGTGAGCCAGGACCTAGGAAATGCAAAAATCCCTAATAAATGTCAGGCAGGGCTCAACTGCTTATCTGTTGCCTACAAAACGTTCGAAAAGAAATGAGTTTGCTGCTAGGAACTGATATGATCCAACATTCTCATTCATTCTTTCCTGTTCCATCATTAACTCCAACACTGGATAAGACACTCATTGAGGATGGAGGCTGGGAACAGGGAATTGCCAGAGATGGGAAACCAAGCTGCTTTACAAATATTCACAGCTGCAGCTTTCTGTAACCATGCTCCATTTCCAGTGGACTTTAAAAGACAAATTCATAAGTTATTTTGCCATAAAAGGGAATCAGCTCTTAAGTCCGTCTTCCCAAAGACCTCAGACATGAAATTACCACAGCACTCCCTAAGGTCCAGAACACAGAATTTTCCTCCCCTCCCACATGCCTATCCCGAAGAAAATAGTTTTCCCACTAGATAAAATAATTAAGACCATTCTCAGAATAGAAAACAAAACATGTATTGCTTGGACATGAGCCTGTTTTCAGGCTTAATCAATTGATTGCATATTCACAGTTTGATATTCCAATAGCTGTGAAGCTATCATATGTAGGATTTAATTGCATGGAAGAATCAATAAATAAAGTCTACAAGAGTAATTGTGTGTGTATGTGTGTTTTCTTGTTCAGCCTACTTCTGATTTGTTAACTAATTTGGGAGAGAATCCATAAAAGCATAACACACCAGCTGCTGTGAAGTCCCTGGGTATCTCTGAACTGGAACCTGGCTTTTTAAATCCTGTCTAGGTAAATTACCTTTCCAGTGCAGGGTATTTCCTTTTAGGAGATTCCTTGGGAAGGGTCTCCAGGGACCTAAGTAACTTTTTAATGGTTCACTCAGATTAAGAGGAAGGAAATGTGAACTCCTCTCGGGGGAGGCACCACACTCTCGGCCGTCTGCATCCTGTAATTCTTCCCAAGTCCGTGAATCATACTTTTAAGACGCCTTTTCAAGGGCATTTGTCTTCCTTTAAGAGAAGGCCAACGCAGAAAAGATGAGGTTTAAAATAGGTCTCAATCAAGCTTTAGCTATAAAAACAATCGCCCAAGTCTCCCCCATCTGTCTAGAGAAGGTTTCTCTGCATCCTTTACCTACGCACCGCTCTTCACCTCACACAGTACTTGACTGGATCACTTTTACATTTATTTTGCTTTCAGATTTAGGATGATTTCTAATATCATCTGAGGGACTTTGAACTGTAATTCTAGATCACGTTGACCAGCCTCTGGACTGATTTCACTTATGCTGCAAGAATCTGAAGATGTGAGCTATCATAAGTAGCTTTCTCCAAGTCTTTTTAGACCGCAATCTTGTTTTTAAGCCATGTTTTTATTTAGTAAAAATCTTATATGTAAGCAAATATAGACTATGTTTGCACCTTTTCCCAAAAAGCATGAAAAGTGTTCATCATACAGTTGTGTCTGACTTTTTGCAACTCCCATGGACTGACTGTAGCCTGCAAGGCTTCTCTGTCCATGAAATTCTCCAGGCAAGAATACTGGAGTGGGTTGTCATTTCCTTGTCCAGGGGATCCTCCCAACCCGGGGATGGAACCCAGATCCCCTGCAATTCGGGCAATTTCTTTACCATCTGAGCCACCAGAGAAGCCCACCAAAAAGCATGAACGCTACTGTAAATAATGTTGGCAGTGGATAGAGTTAGACAAGGATTGAAGCAGGAAGTCATTCAAAATTTCTCTACAAGAATGAAGTAACAAGGGCATAATTCTAAACGGCAGTATCGAGTATATTGAAATATCAATAGCATTACAATATCAGTTATTCAATGAATAAACTATATTTTATTGATCATATACTTAATGGCAACTTCTAATGTTTTAAGTTACTACCAAGAGTGGAAATGCCCTGAAAAAGAACAAATGTGCTATGATAAGGCATATCCATGTGAACTCTGTCAACTATAGACTTTGGGTGATATGGATCTGTCAGTGTAGATTCATCGATTCAGACAAATGTACCACTCTGGTGGGATTTTGATAATGAGTGAAGCTAGGCATAAGTGGAAAATCTCTGTGCATCCCACTCAACGTTGCTGTGAAGTTAAAACTTCTCTAAAAAAGCAAAAATCTTTTTTTTTTTTTAGATATCCAAAAGTAAGTTTACTTATTTTGGGGAAAGTTTGAGCAAGCTCCAGGAGTTAGTGGTGGACAGGGAAGCCTGGCTTGCTGTAGTCCATGGGATCACAAAGGGTTGGGCACTATGGAGCGACTGAACTGAAGTCTAAATTGTATTAACTGAATATTCAGTGTTGGTTTGTGTAGATATGCATACAATCCCCTCTGTGTAATTCCTAATCTAAGAATCTTTGGTAAATCAACAGGTATTTTTCTGTGTGTGTGCCTGTGTGTGCCTGTGTGTGTGTGTGTGTGTGCGCCCGTGTGTACGTGTGTGTGTTGGGGGCATGCCTGTGTGTGTGTGTTAGTTTCTCAGTCGTGTCTGACTCTTTGCAACCCCCTGGACTGTAGCCTACCAGGCTCCTCTGTCCATGGGATTCTCCAGGCAAGAATACTGGAGTGGGTAGCCATTTCCTTTTCCAGGGGATCTTCCCAACCCAGGAACCGAAGCTGGGTATCCCGCAACAGAGGCAGATTCTTTACTATCTGAGCCACCAGGCACTTAAGACTACAGCAAAATGTAACCCAGGCTGATGTAAGCTCTGTGTAGTCTTTACGCCCATTTACTGTGAGTGTTCATATGTGTTGCTGCAGACATATTCATATATGAAACTCCAGACTCCACTTGTGATAGGAGGGTAATGTATGGATATGTGTACCATGTTACTTTTCAACATCCTAATGGTTCTGATTTATAAAGCACATTTTACCCTAAGAGTTTTGAACAGGGATTGTGGACAAAATAAGTTGAAAGAGAGAAAGTAGGAAAGGAAGAAAATAGCAGAAAAGAGAACAGTTGAATTCTATTTTATTCCTTCCCTGATTTCTTGGCAAATTCAAGTCCTAGCTGTCTATGTGCTGTGTTGGCTCCTCTGTCCATAGGATTATCCAGGCAAGAGTGCCGAAGTAGGTTGCCATGCCCTCCTCCAGGGAATCTTCCTGACCCAGGGATTGGACCCAAGTCTCTTACGTCTCCTGTATTGGCAAGCGGATCCTTTACTGCTAGCACCGCCTGGGATGTTCCCACCTCTAGTGACCTCTGAACAAGGTTAGCAGACACAAAAATTCTCCATCGTCAGTTAAGATCACCAAATGCTGTTGTGCTGTTTCTTACAAATATCATTATCAATAGGTCAGTTCTTTCAGAGGGCCTAAATCTGGTGCTATGGAGACTGTTCTCAGTAAAGCACTGTTGTAGGCTTTGAGATATTTGGGTGCAGGAAAATTGTTTTCCTCATAAAATGTTGAATATTTAATTTTGTGTGAAAGGGTAAAAAAATAAGTGAGGCTAAGGATTGAAAGCATAAATCAGGAGTTTGTTGATGAAAAGAATGGCGGGAAGGAGGGAAGGAAGAACGATCAAGGAAAGACATTCTAGTTTGCAGGATCCTCATTAATTGTTTCCCGATGCTAGAGAATTGAAAGAAAGACGTCATAGGCAGATTCTAATATTCTAAAACTGCAACCTGATTGCATAAAGGCATAAATTTAAATCTAAATCATTTGGGACAGAATATTTAAGCATCTTCTATTTTTGTTTATGGCTGATATCTATAAAAATCTGTTCTGTTACACAGACCTATATTATAGAGATTATATATACAAATATTTTACTACTTATGCATAAAACATGATTTGTTGGGGGATATAAACTATGGCTTTCTCAGGTATCACTGCTACTTGATTGTTCTGAGTATTGGCTTTCTGACAGGGTTTGGAATGAAGCCATTTTTATTAATTTAGTTATTTTTGCTGATATAAAAGGCCGTCTATCATGTTAATGATGTATCGGTCTGCGGTCCCACCGAACAATAATTACAGAATGTTCCTAATAGTAAATCATTTGTCACAATCACAGCTCAGTACAACAACCTTTTGTGGAGCAGGGGAAGACATTATCCGAATAGCAATACACCTTTCTGTGGACCCACTGGAGGAAGTGAACACCAAGAGCCCTGCAAAACCCTGAGCTTCAAGTCAGAAATGACCTCTCCAAAATCTCAGCTCGGGGATGAGCACAGGCCCTGCTGAATTTTCTGTAGTGTTGTTTAGCCTATTTAATTAGATGGAACCAAAACAGAACAGACTAGGTTCCATAAGCATCTTTAAAAAAAGAAGAAGAATAAGAAGAAAGCTCTCCTCTGAAAAAGTGGCAAAACAAAATGATTGGAAAAAGAAAAAGTGTTAAAGATTTTACTGCACTCTAGTTTTTACTAAGAACCAGAGAAAGAAAGGACCCAATACCCCACCCCATCCCATCCCTGTCAAAAAAAAAAAAAAAAAAAAAAATTGGGATTAACAACAAGGTGTCAATGTCTATATTAAGTGAGAATTACACTGGAATAATGATCAGACTTCTGTTTTGTAAAGAGTCAGAACCTGATTTCGATTATTATTAAGCAACATTTGTAAATAATAAAAGCAAATATTACTGAGTATTCCTATGTTCAGGGAATCTTCGTTTTGTTGCTATTCTTTATTCTCTCTCTCTCTCTCTCTCTCTTTTTAATAGACTTTATTTTTGCTGCAGTTTTAGGCTCATAGTGAAACTGAGAGGAAAGTACAGAGTGTTCCCCGCTCCTCTCCCAAAACACACACAGGTTCCCCCATTGTCAACATCCTCCAAGTTTCTTGCAATTAATGAACCCACATTGATATGACATCATCACCCAGACTGTACCGTTTACCTCAGGACTTCTTCTAAGCAAAAATTTTGAGACGAGCTCCTTTTGAGAAGAGAGTTAACTCATCTGTAAACTGTGGAGGGCAACAAGGGAGATTTCCGAGATTTTTGCCAGTTTCAAGCCATAGCCCAGTTGATTAACCACAGTTTGTCATTGGGGTAACAGTGAAATAAATGGGCATCATTTGTCCAGCACCCATACATTTATTGATTTTTACCAAGGTGATGTCAACCATGCTTGTTGGGCAACAGTATCCTCATTTCATAGACAAAGTAACCAAACCTCAGAGGAGGGAAAGCCAGGATTTCAGTTGAGGTCCTTTGGCATAAACCTGCATTGTGTCATACTGCCTCTGTCCCCAGGTTCTGCAGAAAAAGCTGTCATAGAGTTGCTGACAAGTAACTGAGTCAGGGTTTGCTTTGCATGGTGACTGTGGTTTTTATAACATTGATACTCAAACTGAAAATTCGTGGATTTTGTTTTTGTTTTTGTTTTTTTAAAAAAACTTTAAATTATATTTCTACTTTTATTTTTTCTAAACATGTGGATTCTTGGTTAGGACTTTTATTGAGTATGGAACACAGTGAATGCACACACAGGAGGAGATTTTAAAGTACTTGTTCACCAAGCCCCATGATTTGAAAATAGCCTCAAGATCAATTAGAACATAAAGGGTGAGGAGGGAGTCATAGCTGTGAAAAGCTTCTAAAAGACCACATAGCAAAATAAAGAGGTTTTCCTCGAGCATCAACAGTGGAAATTGTTCTAGAAGTGTATGCAGAGGACAATGGTGACGGGTGCAAAGTCCAGACTTTCCAATTCTCTTTGGGCTTTAAAAAGCCACAAATAGAGCTCTTTGCCCCACAAGTAAATTTGTGAGCCTCAAATTAGCATTAAATGGAATAATTTGTATGTACTCTCTCCCTTATATGTTTACCTACTTTTTTAAAATATCTAGAATTCTGTTAAAGGTATCCAAGGATTCAGCAAGCATGTCATACTTTGTATTTCTAGTATCACATTCCCAATAAGGATTACATAGTACAGTAAAGTGCACATTTCTAAAGATTGTTGAGAGCTACTGGTAACAATGAAGAAGTCTGTAACTGAAGCTTGAAGCAAGGTATCAGAGGACACCATGGGGACCAGAAAGATGATTCTGGCCAAGTCTTTGCATCCCTTTTCCTCCTGTTCCCCAGACAACCAGCCTGAAGAACTTAGAGCATCTTCTCTGCGGACCCTGGTTCAAACACACAGGCGTCCTTGACATGGGTACCATTTTTCCAAAGGGAAGGAAAGTCCCTTAAAAAATCAGATGGCTTCCTCTTGCCCCAACCCTGATGTCCCCTACCCCCTATGTTCTGTCCAGAAGAAAAATCCCTCAGCCGCAATGGTTGTTTTTATTAAATTCTCCTCAATAAAAAGCTCAGGCAGGATTTATTAGGTACTCAGGGCGGACGTTTAGTATTTCGCCAGTTATTAAGTGAAAATCAATAGAAAGCAAAGAAAATGGAACTCACTGCACTGTTAGCACACCGTTGTCGCCCAGATATTATGTCGGCTGTCTCGTAGATTCATGACAGACGAAAGAGGCCGGGAGAGAACTTTCTGCTTACATTGCACGCGCCAAAGTGGGGTTATTCATTAGAGCAGGCAGCCGGCCAGATGGATTTCCAGTTCAGGTTTACCATTTATCTTTAAAACGCCTGTATCGAGTGAGAAAGAACACTGATATTATGTGATATCAATGGCAGGTTTATGTATCTAAATCAGGATTTATTGTTATTTTGTTCCAAAGACCTTTTTTTCTCAAGAAATACCATTTCACTGGAAGAAAATAATAGCTAAAACCTTGTCAAAGATAACCTTTCATGCTGTCCGTGCAGCACGAGCTGTAAAACAAATAGAACCCAGTATATAAATAGTTTTAACCACATCCTTACAAATCATTTCTTCTGAATCTGTTTCTCCCATTTCTATATGTTGTGTGTGTGTGTGTTTTAAATACCGCAAACATGATTTTTGATCATTTGAAGTTTTCTTTGCCAGGAGTTTACATAATGTTAGCAATTGTTAGAGTCGTGTTTAAAAGGTTTGGCTGTTTTATGTACTTCCATGGAATGCTACTTTTCCAAAAAGCATTCTTTGGAAAAGCAGAGTGGTCTCTTCTGATTCTTTTCTTTCCTTACCTTAGAATAAGCTTTAGAGTCAAAACCACTGATCACTTTTTTTTTTTTTTCCCAAATTATTTCAGGGTCTTCAGAAGCAGGGATGTGTTTTCCTTTTACTTCAATGGACCTTTCGACAGCTTCTGGGTTTTCTATTCCTTCTCACTTAAAGGCTGGATTACAGTCAACCTGATCAGGTTGGATCTTCCGTCAGTCTTGTTAAGTAACTAAGCTGGTCAAATGATAGAATGAACCCCTATACCTTCTTTATAAATTGCTCAGAAGAAAAAAATGCAATCCGCATTTGCAAAATGTCATTAGTGACACTATGATGAGGAAGAAAAACTGATACCTGTGTTTTGGTTGAAGCAGCTACTAATAGAACATGTTTTTAACCTGCCTTAGTTTTGCTCTTTTTTTCTTTATGTTTGGGAAAAGGGACTGTAAATTTAGCTCTATACAGACCAATATCAGATGGTAGCCAAATACAGATGGTTATTTAAAGATCAAAATTCACTTAAGTGACACCAACTTAGAATAGTTCTCTAACGCTTTTTGCTCCTCTTGAACAAAAGTGATGTTATAATAGAATTTTTAAAAGTATTCAAAGGATTCTGATTCTTTTTTAAACTGATCTCTTTATTTATCAAACCAGGTAAATGCATCAAATTTTACCAGAAATCTTTTCTTGCATTTTCCTATTTAGACATGGGCACAAGTTTTCTGTTTTTAAATGTGTCAATAATCCAAACTGTATTGGCACATAGATGCTATCCTGAAATAAAAACACGGGAAGATCTTTCTGCTTTTCTTGTTCCTTTAGAAAGGTCATTCTTAAATTTCCTGTGTGTGTAAAGCATCTGTATGTAATTATATGTGTGTATCTGGACCTGTTGATGAGGAGGTGAGAAAGACCAGTGTGGTTAAGAAGTGGGTTCTAAAATTACATTAAGTTCAACTCCCAACTCTGTCATTCACTGGCCATATGATTTGGGCAATTTGTCATAGTCCTGCACCTCAGTTTTGTCTTCTGTATAATGGACATAATAGTCTTACAGATTTTCAACTAGAAATAAATGGGTCAACATATGTAAAGTTCATAGAGTACTGTTGTTCTTGTTGTTTAGGCACTAAGTCATGCCCAACTCTTTTACCACCCCATGAACTGTAGCCTGCCAGGCTCCTTGGCCATTGAATTTCCTAAGCAAGAATACTGAAAGTGGGTTACAATTTCTTTCTCAATCCAGGGATTGAACCTGATTCTCCTGCTTAGCAGATGGGTTTTTTACCACTGAGCCCCCAGGGAAGCCCCCAGGGTAGGGTTTCCCTCATAACTCAGTTGGTGAAGAAGCCCCCTGCAATGCGGGAGACGTGGGTTCAATCCCTGGGTAGGGAAGGTCCCCTGGAGAAGGCAAAGGCTACCCACTCCAGTATTTCGGCCTGGAGAATTCCATGGACTGTACAGTCCATGGCATCGCAAAGAGTCAGACACAACTGAACGACTTCCACTTTCACTTTCTTTCACAAAATATAGAACATAAAATTTCCCATTTTAATATTTTAGTTTCCTAACAAAATAGAATACAATCCCACTGGGGACTCAATGAATACAGCTTTTCCCCTATTTCCTCATGTATCTGAACTCTGAAGAAAGATATAAAGTCTTCAGTTTTAGTCATAACAAGAATCCCACTTAACCAAAATTTTGTATTAAATACGTTTATTTTAAAAGACGCTTTTCTTGTGGTTTCAACATACAATCTGAAATAATAACAGCAACAATAATAGTCAATGAGGAGAGCTAAAATACTGATTTATCAGTAGCTGCAGTGATAAAGTAGCCATGAAACTTAATGTTGAGCGGGAACCTATTTATAGACATCATCTTAATTCGTTGAAAACAATGTCTGGTTATTTCATTATCTAACAATTAACATCAGTAACACATGCAGCTATGAGAAAGAAATGATGCCACTAATTAATATGACTTGGGCAATCAGAAAAAGAAAACATTAGAGCCAAGAAAAATCAAAGTCAATGACTTGGGTCCCTTGCCCACGTACATCACGTCACTTGAACATTTGCCAAGACTGTCTGACTTTGACTTTACAGAGTTAGCCCACTAGGCTTTCATCTTGCTTCCCCTCTCTGAATGTTGCTGCTGCTGCTGCTAAATTGGTTCAGTCGTGTCCGACTCTGTGTAACCCCATAGACGGCAGCCCACCAGGCTCCCCCGTCCCTGGGATTCTCCAGGCAAGAACACTGGAGTGGGCTGCCATTTCCTTCTCCAATGCATGAAAGTGAAAAGTGAAAGTGAAGTCGCTCAGTCGTGTCTGACTCTTAGTGACCCCATCCAGGCAAGCGTACTGTTTCTTAATTGTACAGCGGGTATACTCTGCCTTTTTTGTCCCCACTCCAGTGGAGAGCCTGAAGGAAGAAAGTGAAAATCATTTATCAAAAGAAAACACTTTCTATCCTCAAGCTGGTGGGGAAATTGATATAATTTTAAAACACAGTGTTGTTATGAAAGAGTAACTATTGTCAACTTTCATGCCTGTGCCTGGGTACTCCACATTCTTTCAACAAAACGGTGTGGGTGTTAACAACAGGGGCGTGGTGTAAGACCTGCCATCAGACCGCCTGTTCTAGCTCCCACTCCTCCTCTCCAGATCTGCAAGACTTGGGCTAGTGGTTTAGGTCTAGTCTTCCTCAGGCTCTTCATTTGCTGCATTGAGATGACAGCTAGTCCCCACTTATGCCCTGAGCTAAATAGCACTTATTCATGTATCAAGTGAGGGCATACATGCAAATTATAGAGTGGCACCTAGAAATACTCAATGAATACTTTTGTTACCATTTTTTCTCTAAGGGGGCAACATGATGGTGGTCCATATTCTGATGCTGAAGCTAAAGCTCCAATACTTTGGCCACCTGCTGAGAAGAGCTGACTCATTGGAAAAGGCCCTGATACTGGCAAAGACTGAAGGCAAAAGAAAAAGGCGGCAGAAGATGAGATGGTTAGAAAGCATCACCGACTCAATGGACATGAATTTGAGCAAACTTTGGGAGATAGTGAAGGACAGGGAAGCCTGGCATGCTGCAGTCCATGGGGTATCAAAAACTGGACATGACCGAGTGACTGAACAACAATACTCTGATAAGTCCTTGACCTCACTGAGCTCGTGGTTGCCCAGGCAATTCACATCAGCACCCAGGTAACTCCCATATGGTAGGATATTGGAGAGGACAATCCAACAGTTCATTAAGGCACGGGGTGGGTGTGGGAAAGACTTCCTTGTGGAAAGGATATCTAAGCTGTAAAGTTAATGAAGGTAGGGATCTTCTGATCACTGTAAACCTGTGATGTCCAAGGGAAATCTCTGCAGGGATGGAATAATCAATAACAGCACCATCCAAGATGGTGGCCACTAGCCACATATGATGATTGAGTGCCTAAAATGTGCCAAGTGCAAGGTACATTTTTAATGTATTTCATTTTAATTTTTTTTAGTTTCAATTTCAATAGCCACTTCAGGTTCGTAGCTAATGTACTAGGTAGCGCAGCTCTAGACAGAGAGAAAAACTCACGTGAAGGTCCAGAGGTGAGGGAGTGCTTATACTTTTAAGACCTGATATTTTGAAGAGAAGATTTATGAAGGACGAGAGTTTTAGAAGTTAACAGAGGCAATTCACGACTTACTAAAAAGTTCAGGCTTTCACTGAGGGCCATGGAAAAGCCATTGAATGACAGTAAGGAAAGAGATGTGATCAGATTGGCATTTTAGTAAAACCACTTCAACTGCTGTTATAAAAATATCTAGAACTATTAGCATTTTATAGTTAACAAACTTTTCTGATAACCCAACCTCATTTACCCTTCCAATCAACTATATGAGATAGATTTATAACCACATCTCCCATCATACAGCTTTACATACCTGTCTTCAGCTTAGCAATTTATGTTCATACCATGACACACTCCCAGAAGACAGAGTTGATAAAAGTAAAACATTCGCCTGATATTTGTGCACAAATTCAGGCATAAGGATTTTTGATGAATCAGTTTGGAAATGGCACCAGGTTAAACTAAAGTGTGTTCGTCCCTCAGTCAAGTCTGACTCTTTGCAGACCCATGGACTGTAGCCCACCAGGCTCCTCTGTCCATGGAATTCTCCAGGCAAGAATACTGGAGGGGGTTGCTATTTCCTCCTCCAGGGGATCTCCCTGATCCAGGGATCAAACCCTGGTCTCCTACAATGCAAGCAGATTCTTTACTCTCTAAGCCACCTGGGAAGCACCAGACTACTTCAAAGAAATGTTGAAGATTTTTTTCCTATAATGTGACCTGATTTGGAGGTGTAAATCTGTCTGACTGGCCTGTGGGCTGCCCACCATCCTAGCACGTGTGTGATCTCCTCCGGCTGTTGGTGGTGAGAGGGATGAACTTGCCTGTGCTCACAGGAGCCGTGATGCTGCTGGAGCAGACTTGCCCTGCTTCACGAGCATTTCCCTTCCCTCGCATGTGCATCTCCATCTTCTCCTCCCAGACTAGTTGAAAAGAGAACCCAGCCTAGACAAGGCTGGCCACAGCCATATGCCGCCAGCCCACGGTTGCTGACCTGACTTTCCATGTCAGGTCTGCAAAAATAAGAGATGGCACCTTTCCAAGTAGAAATGAGGGAAGAGCACAGTCACCCCATGCTGAGATCACCCCTCACACACACACACACAACTTTCATTCAGCAATTCTCTCAGTTAAAACATTTTGAAAAAACACTAACATCTAATTTTATTAGATCAAGTCATTTTCTCTCTCTTTTAAGGCAGATTATTCATAAAATCATAGTTCCTTAAAAAAAAAAAAAACTACAGGGAATGTAAATGCTGCACTAATTTAATTACACACTGGCTCTGTAAGACACTAATGTAAATATTCTGGTGAGGAGGCCTAAGACACTTGAAGTAATTACTTAAGGACTCCCTTTCAAAGAATCTCTCCCTTTTTTATTAAATGCCTTTTAACATTAGCACTTTCTTCCTGACAAATTAAATGAAATTTCATTACTCTCCCTGACTTAATGGCATGGGGCTCCTGCCGAGGTGTGAGTTAACCCTCCCCGGACAGCTGACAAGGGCTCCTCCGTTCAGTCAAAATGCCACTGTCCTCACACGCAGGAGAAAGGAGGCCCCGAAGAAGCCTTTGTGTTTTCACCAGAGTGTCCGGAATCCTTCATCTCTTCAGTGTTTTTTCAGCTGTGAGCCTAACAAAAACTTAAAAAAAAAAACAGTAAAATTGCTGTTTCCCAGTCTTCTCCAGTTCAGAGGAACAACATTAAAAAATAAAAATAATGTAATCAACTGAGACCCTAATGATAGCCATGTCAAGGGCAATAACAGTAGCAAACAGTTATAGATTATGAATTAAATACACTCTAAGTCGTTTACCTCTTTAAACTCATGTAAACCCTGGCAAAAATACTAGAAGGTAAATACCAATTTCCCTGATATCTGAAAGTAGAGTATTCCTCTGAAAACTTTTGCAAACTGAAATGATGTAAACTGAAGAGGCACTTATTTAGGATACAACTTGCACACGGATGAGCAAAATACACTGAGATCAAGCCCAGATGCTCATAGACACAGCGCAGCGCCCTCATCCCCGGATGCTGAGTGTTGTGCCAGGGAAGGAGCTTGGTGGAGACGTACTCCCTCTAATTGGGGTGTGGGTTACCTCTAGAAGGGGTCTCTGCAAAACAGATGCTGAACACTAATTTCACCCTTTTTTTTTTTTTCCTTTAAAGCAGAAATTCTCTTTGAATTTCTTTCTGTTAGCAAAAATAGGTGACTCATGCGAGGTCATTCAGAAAAGTGAAATGGTGTAAAGCAAGCCTTCAAAAATTGGGGAATACCAGAACTATTAATAGCCCCAGTCTAAGGAGGAAATTAATATGCAGAGTGGGCAAGCCCCTGACCCGGGCTGACAGAGCTAACACGCACCAGAACTGAGATTCAACCCAGTTGTGCAGCAGTCATCCCACATTTTTGCACACACAGCGACTGAATCCTCAAGCCTGGACAGACTCAGAATTCCTCCCATATCCCTTTTTACATTTGTGCAAACTGAGACGCATCCGTTACACAACAGACCCAAGATCCTGCATCTCAGCTCCTTCCAGGGTCTCGCCCCAGCCATGGCTCCAAAACAACTGTGTCTCAGAATGAAGTTTCCAAAAGACGAGTCCTGGAAAAATTTATTTCTAGATCTGCTTTATTAAACCTGTGAAGAAAAAAAAATTGTAGTAACTTAATCTTGAAATAAAATAAAGGAAACATTATTGGTAAGATTGGATTTATTCTTAATAGCTTAGGGATCAAGTTTTAAAAGTCTGAGAAAATATAGAGTAACTACTCAGGAACTATGGAGCTGAGGTTCTTATTCCACAGGATTCCATATGAACAAAAATAAATCCATGTCCACTTTTGTCAAAGTGGTCAAGAAAGCTTTTTACAAAACTAAACCAGCTAAAATTGTTCTACTTTGAGAGATATAGTATGGTTGAGGATATGCCCGGGAGAGATTATTGAGACAAGGTTGATGCTCATGAGAAAGGTCTGAGAACGGGCTCTGTAACCCATGTCCCTGGCATTTTTTATTTCACTTTTTGGAAAAAAAAAATAGTCCTATTTTTCTGCCCATCAAGTTTTGCCTCCACTATGTTTGAAGACTATGTGTTACTTTGTGCTTAGACCTATTTTTCCTTCTCACTCTCTAAAGCGGGGTTTAATTTTACCCTATCTTCCTTAATTTCATCCTGTTCTGTGGATTATATAGATGCATGATGAAAGAACATTTTATTTGGTTAACTTTGAATTTCAAGAGACAGAGCCAACCTTTAATGAGACTGCAGTACGATTTTGTTTCCCTTTTCTCTATGTGACCCAGTGATATTTCTCTTTGGCTGAAATTTTTTTCTTGAAGCACTACCCTTTTCCTGTCCTTGTCTCCAGTAGCTCGAACTTCCCCAAATCATGCTGTATCTTCCCTAAAGGGTGTCCTTTCTAAGACCTCAGGCCATGTGGAAGAAAAATAATCAGCTCCAAGTTCAGAAGACACATGTTACAAGGAAGAATTTTGGGTTTTTTTCCTCCTCTTGGTTGTTCTTAAACATATGTAGTTTGGGGGGATCAGCATGTTATTGTTTTGAAAGAAGCAAGGGCTTGAGTTTATTTTGGTGCATCTATCACCAAAAGATCCAGATTTTGAGGGGCTGGATTAGTTTCTTTCCTCTTGTGAGGTCCAGGTAAAACTTCATTCCCTCCATGGCCAGGCGCTTCTGACAAGCAAAAATCAAGGACCCAAAATAAGTTTTTTTATCTAAAAAATGTGAACTATCCCAAAACAAACATGAAAAAGCGCAGCTGCCAAATTCCACAAGTAAAAAAGAGTTGAAGGTTGAGACAGTGCAGGATCTCGCTGGGGAGTAATGGGTAAAGTTTGGCCAGCTGCCCTTAAGGCCTTCAGGGACACTCAATCCAATTGCCATGTCTTAGCAGATGTGAATTTCAAGGTTACACCTGGGTGTTCAAGGGCAGGGCCAAGTGTAATCGGCACTTAGATCATAGATTAATCTTATTTGCCATCTATTAGGTTTGATTCCTCTTCCCTCTCTCCCTCCCTAAAGCCAGGATTATTGTGATAGTTTAAGATAATGGATTCTAACAGGAAGAAAGGTCACACAGGCATGGAGATTTGGAACCTTAAGATAATATGATTAATCTAAAAGCTTCTTTCTCAAAGGGGAGGGAGGACTTTTCATATGTCTAATTGAGAGAGGAGGGCTGAAAGACCGGGAAAGAGCAACAGAAAAGGGAGTGCAAAGGAACTGAGTCTTTGTCAACAACCGCAATTAATTATCATTGTCAGGATGATCTTTCATTAGTTTTCACAGTAATAAGATAGATTTGCCTCATGCCTGAAGCTGATAAAACCTTATTGGCAATGTTGATAAGACTATGTCAGTATGGAGAGGCATTCATGAATATCTTCATCTTATTTTATTTTTCTAGTTTTCCAAAACTCAATGACTCCATGGATTTTGCTAAAAGTAACTACATCTGGGCCCTGAGGTTCAGGAAAAGTCCTTAACACAGTGGTTGGTGTAATCTAGCAATAAGTAAATGCTGACCATGGTTATAAATCCCACAAACACATGAGTGAATATTATATACAGGATGCAGTTTACTCCATCTCTTTTAGATATTTCCAGGTAACCCTAAGCAACCAACATGGAGAGGCCCATAGAAAGAAAGGCTGCTACTATTTATGTATTAATCATGATGGATCAAGAATCTAGGCTTCTAAAAAAGAAACCGTTATTCTTGGTCCATCTGCAAAAAAATGGAACTTATATGTGGATTCTCTACTCTCTTATATTTTTCCATTCTTCTAGGAGGAATTGTTTTGCTCTTTAGTTATGGTAACTGCTAAATAGTTCTCATCATTGTGGCTTATGTCACTTTGGTGTTATTTAAATGTATAGAAACGCTTGTATATCCTTTTGCTTTATATACAGTTTACTCGATATGCACATATTATAATATATATGTTTTATATATATTACATATAATATATAATTACATATATTTTCTTATATATATTTATTGATACACACATCCTATGGGGTTTCTCCAGTGGCTCAGCTGGTAAAGAACCCAACTGCTAATGCAGGAGACGTAAGAGATGTGGATTCAATCCCTGGGTCCAGAAGATACCCTGGAGAAGGAATTGGCAACCCACTCCAGTATTCTGGCGTGAAAAATGCCATGGACTGAGGAGCCTGGCGATCGCAAAGAGTCAAACACAACTGAGTATGTGCATGTGTGTACACATACATATTGTAATGTTATATAATTAATATATAATTATACAATAATTAATATATATTACACAGTATAATATATATTATGACATTATATTATAACACTATGATGTGTATATCAAATATCTGTTTATATATATGTATATAAGAGATGTATCTTTTCCATTAAATTCAATTCTCCCTGCTTTCCTCACTTTCTTTAACTAAATAAAAATGTGCTGTTGGATTGTTTAAGGCGAACAACAGAGAAGAGGGATAGCTCTCTACTGTAGCTGACTCCTTCCCAAAGGCTCCGAGTTGTAGCCTTAGGGAAAGAAATATGAGATTTTAATTTGTAATTTCATAAACAGACACTTTCTTTTACCACATGGAGCTCCCTTGATTCCTTCACAAGGAATAAAAGCAGGCATGTGGTGTTTCCTTAACCAAGATGTTAGACAGAATAGAGAGGAGGCCATTGCTGGACGTAGGGAGCCCAGCGCAAGGAAGGCGTGCAGGGTGTCAGCATAGAACGTAAGACAGGCTGCTTCATATAACTTGTGAGATGATAATAGATGCCTGTCAGCATCCTGTGAGATTCTCAAGGCTCTGTACAGTGTTAAAGCTATAGGAAATAATTACTTCTCAGTACAAATCCTACAGCCGTGCATGAGGACCAGCTGCCATAGGAGCAAAAACGCTTTTCTGCAAATCAGACTCACCAACAGTGGCTTCAAGATGAAGTGCAGAGAAGCTAGAATAAATTGATGTTGAGCATATAGAAAAGTAAAACACTTTCCTCTGGGTGAAACTTCTCTTTTTATGAATTTTTGAAACTTCTCACTAGATAATGCGGTAATTCATGGACTACCCAACTGGAAAATGTAGTAGTCACTAATTCCTTCTGTAGCTAAGGGGGTGGAAAAAAATATACTTGTAATTTCTGGAATCAAAAAAAAAAAACAAAACAAAACAGAAGAAAAATTTCTTTCTCATTCTCTAAAGCTAAATTTTGATTATTAAAAAAAAAAAAATCAGCTTTCAAAAATGTGTAAAATGGAGCATTGTGGAATTGCTGACTCAGAGAAATTAGTCAATTCCTGACGGTTTGTTTAAACTGGTTGAGATTGAAATGTTCCAGGTTTGCCTGTGGTATCATTTCTTCAGTGTTTTGTTTCATTTCGGTTTGTAGTAAGTGGAAAGAGAAACAAATAATGAGGGCCATATCCTATTGCTTCTTTCCCAGTGACCACCACACAATCCAGCAAAACAAGAATGAAGAAAATATCTGCTTTGCCTGCTCAGTTTCTTCTGAACTGAGAGGTTCCAAGGGAACTGGTGGGATTCTGGTCTGTTAAGACTCTTTCCTACCCTAATCTCACTCCCACTTTCTGATCTTCCTTATCCTCAGAAAGAGGTGTTGGCGTTCAGCAACCCCCATACATCACAGCTTTACCTAATATATGATGTGTTTATTCTTCCCAGGCCTCAGGCTGTATCACTCTCAAATGACTGACAACAACTCGGAAATGAAGTGGGCCCAAAGTGGCCTCTAATAGGTATGGGATGCCTCTCTAGTCAAACATAAAGCAAATTAATGTGCGCCCCTCCTGCACCTTCAGTCTGGAAATGTCATAAAGTAATAAGCAAGGAGCCCTTTGCAATGTGGAAGGCTGGATTTCAATCGATTTACATATTAAAGGGACAGGCCACATTTCATTTGCTCTAATATCAAAGGTATAAGTTTCTAAACTCTAAGCTCTGTTTTTCCTAAAGTAGTCCTGATTGTAGAGTAAATGCAAGGATGAATAATGACACAAATGCCGTTATATATCTGTCTCATTTCCTGTTGTTTAGTTGTAAAGAATGAAATCAAGCAAAGACTTAGGAATAATTTATATTGCTATGTGTTATCAGTGTTTATATGATATCAGAATGTATGTGTGCGTGTTAAAAAATAGTGTAGGAAAATACACTAAAGAAGAAAATACAGAAATATCATTTGAATTGATAATATGTTTTTAAGTGTTTCTATAATTTTGTTTTTATCCCATTCCACCAGTGCTGGGGAAAGCGCTAAAAAAAAAAAAAAAGTGATAGACTTAATGATAGATTGCTGCAGAAGACTAACAAAAACAAACTCAAAATTTTTATGAAACTTTGAACCTCTAATATCCTAAAATATCTGGCATAAAAATATATCACAGAGCCATCTACTCTGTGACTGTAAAAGACTTCTTATGCCTGATTTCCAGCTTGCTTTGGTGAATTCCTTTGCTTTCCATTTATGTTTGATATGACTATCCTGTAATGATAGTAAAAAGACTAAGTAAGTAAGTTATGTGTAAAGAGAAAGTATGCATACACAGATTCTCACTCCTATCTCTCTCAAAAACACACACATCCACAGCCACACACACACGCACCACATGATGCAATTTTAGGTTATCTCTTTTGAAAGCAAAAAAAAAAAAAAACCTGAGCATGCAACTTAAAATAGGTAATACAAATGAGTATACAACAAAATTTGTTGTTTTGTTCTTCAGTTGCTGCTAGGAGGTCTTAAAAGAATTATTTATTTCAAATGTTTTGAGTCAGTTTACAAATAAAGTGCAATGTAAGCTTTCTTCTGAATGAAAGTTAGGCGATTCATCTCTTATTAAAGAAACTGAGAAAGTTTTGCAAACCCTGATTATTTTCAGTAAGAAGAAAGAAGTTTAGGAACTTATCTGCAGACATTTTCAGTATTTGGTTTATTTTTACTTATTTTTATTTTTTTCTTTTTAGTTTCCCCCAGTTGATTACAAACAAATGGAATTAAAATGCAGCTTCTAAGAAAACCTTTCGTACCGCAAAGCCAAATGTCGCATCAAAATGTGAAAGTAAAACAAAGCTGCATCTGGCATAGAACATATTTTATTAAAAGAAACTAATATTTTCTTAATTTTTCCTTTCTTTTAGATTATGAGATTTACAGGTAAACTTAAAAGTTATGTGATTATCGTTTGTAAAATTCAAAGCAAACATCCCTTTCTTTCTGCTGTTATAGAAACTAAAATATTTTACTATTGTGTGTGTGCTCATTTTATATGTGTGTTTAGACCAGCAATATTTTGATCTCTAGAACCTAGAACATTCTTTCTTGTGTAGGAAGATACTTCAGCATTCTTCTAATTATAGAACCAAGACCAAAAATACACATTTAAAATATTTTTTTTCTATAAAGTAGATTCTGATTTTCTTTATAGAAATTAAAATAAAAATAGCTTACTTCCCCATAAGGAAACTCTTCTGTTGTGACCTGGGTTACAATTTTTGTGTTTTCATTAATTTTATTGATTTTATATTTATTTCAGAGAATATTTCTACTTTTATATTTAATATGAACTTTCCATGTTAAAAAAACATTTATTTAAGACCTTAATAAAAACTTGGCCTGATAAAGGGAACATGTGTTAGATGTTTATGCCTTAAAAAAAAAATTGCTTTGTTTGTGAATAATCTTAAAAATTTAGAACACCAAGAGGGTTAAACAAAACAAAATCTTTTCAGTGCACTAAATTGTTTAACGCAGCACTACTGAAGCTTATCTACAACAATATTTTATGATATGCATGGTCACTTAAGGTCTTACATTACATGCACGTAGTTCCAGAAAGTTCTAATTAGGTGAAATCGTAGTATTGATATTTGAAGAAACTGGTAAGATTGTCTATTAATAGAAATAAAAGCCTGAGGCTGGACACTTGGGGACCTTAAAAGTCAAAAGATCTTTTTACCTGCAAGCCTCACATGGAAGAAAAAAGACCAGAATCCAAGATGACCTTTTGGAAAAGAGAAAAAACACATATGTTACAGAACACGTTATTTTTTTAATGCATTTTAAACTGAAGTCTATCCTAAAACTCATTCACATAGTGTAGATGACATAAATTTTATAGGAGACAATCATAAGCTTTTTGTGGGGGTAAAATCATAGAGACCATTATTTCTATGGACTCACAAATAGAAGATCAACTTTTAATAAAGAGATACAACATTTTAAGTGTGTATCTTTTTAAAATCAGTCTCTCTTTGCAAGTAAAGCTTTATTACTTTTGAGTTCTTGACAGGCACTCGAAGAAAGGTCACATAATAAAACTGTGCTTATTTCTCATTGCAGAAAAACAATAAGTCATGTCTGCACCCATTATTTACCAAATTGTCTTCATTTTTCTTCACCTGCTGGGTTTATAGGAAGAAAGATAAATAATATTATAAAACTAGCCTAGATATTTTCACAATTATCCAGTTATGTGATAGTGAGCTAGTCTTCCAGAGTTGATGAGAGTAAAGGGAAGAATTTATTATCCAAGTAATTTACTATAAATATATTAAAGGTAATTTTCACAGAAAGATATATACATATACAAATGTATATGTTAGGGGGAAAAAACTTTTAAATAGAAAGTGGTGCAAAAAATTTCATTATACTATTTTCTTTCAAAGAAATTATATTTTTTATAGGCAAATCTTATGTTTCAACTTTTTTCTCCTTTCCCTCTCTGTCATCGATAGTTACTGTCCTGTTTAAACTCCTCATTAAAGCAAAGAAAAATTTTAAAATCTGTTGTCAAAGAAAGCAAGGTATTTAAATGTGCTTCCTTAACGATTAGAATATCTTAGTGGTTAAGAGCCTATCCTCAAGCGCCAGAGTACAAATCTGTGCTCTAGTCCATGCATGCACTGAACTGGTCATTTAATTTTTCTATGCCTCAGTGGCCTTGCACAAGTAAAATGGTGGTAATACTGTTTATAGTCTCTGCTCTTACGTAAATTGCTCAAGATGATATAACAAGCAGGTTAAAGCTGGAATCTGAACATAGACAATTTATATTCTGCAGCCCTGCTCTTAACCAAAATCTAGTATGCCTCATATTCTTTGAACTACAGGAAGGAGCTTCAAAGACAATTTTGTGCCCTTCCCTGCCACCCTACTGGTATTTTATTCAGCAGGTCCAATCTAGCTCAGCCAGTGTTTTGTCACAAATTGGATCACACAGAACTCAAATTAAGCATCCATGCAAATGCAGGAGTGTGGAACATCCATCGTCTGCCATGGTTCAGGGAAATAATCTGGAGAAAGAACAGCCAGATGGAGAGATTTACAAAGACAGAGACCAGGAAACTCCTAGAATTGGGACAAAGTCTCCTGGTTGCCTGAGACACTTCCAGGCTTTCTTCCTTGATGTCTGGGAGTTTTCTTGACAGCACGCCATACCCTTGGTCAGCAGAAACACTGGGCAGGTGTGTGCATGTGTGTGCTGGGGAAAATCATGAGATTTAAACTAGTTTGAGTGAGTTTCTATTCTTCATATACACACAATCCTTCAAACATATAATAATACTTTGCTATATGAATTGAACTTTAGTGGGTCAGATGGTAAAGAATCTGCCTGCAATACAGGAGACCTGAGTTCAATCCCTGGGAGTGGAAGATCCCCTGGAAAAGGGAATGGCAAACCACTCCAATATTCTTGCCTGGAGAATTTCACAAACAGAGGAACATGGCAGGCTATAGTCCATGGGGTCACTGAGAGTTAGACACAACTGATCAACTTTCACTTGGTATTTGCTCCTTTTTTATGGTTTCCCAGTGCACATGGCATCAACTTAACATTTTCTAGCCTCTTCTTTCAGATTCATTCTTAGCTAGATCCAAAGCAGTCCCTTTCTCCTCTTCCTAGTAAAAATCTCCCATTCCTCCTTTTGGGGCTCCAGCATCTTTGCTTCTGTTCAGCCCTTTCCTTCACATTCATTCCTAGATTTTTTAGGTAATCTCTTGCTCAACTCAAAACTCAACAAAATATTTCCTCCTCTGCAATTTCTTTCTGAATAAGTCAGGAAGGATTAATCATTCTGCTGTTCATATTGATACTATACACACACACACACACACACACACACACACACACACATATATATATTATTTTTTTTTATATAGTATCATCATTGGAGAAGGAAATGGCAACCCACTCCATTATTTGTGCCTGGAGAACCCCATAGACAGAGGAGACTGGCAAGCTACAGTCCATGGAATTGCAAGAGTCAGACAGGACTCAGAGACTAAACCACCACCATCTTATCATTAGTTTTTAAGTGTTTCCCTTCCAAGGGCAGGGATTGAGCACCTTTTCTTTTTAACTCCATCACTTAGAATGGTCCTTGGAGCAAAAAATCTGTTTCTGTGTGACTAAACTTGTCAAACATCATGGGAAAATTATTTATGTATATATGAAACTCTGTGAATTCTACAAACAAATTATGTCATCAGAAGTGGCGCATATATATATATATATATATATATGAACTCTATATAGCATATAGTACTTGGGGTAATCACCAAATACAGTAGTTAATGAAAATGGAGAAATATATTAAAATGAAGTTTTTTAAAAAGCTAAAGGGCAGACTAGTGTTTATTTCCTTTTTCCTTAAAACTAAAATATGAATTAAAAGTAAACAACATACAAGCTTAGCTTTTTGAATGAAACTTACTTATTCAAATCAGAAGATGGATTCATTCTTTATATTATTAAGAAATATGCATATTATGTGTGTAGTTGTGTACAGGTTTTAAAATATAAAGTATACATTATTTTCCTCAATTCAGTAAAAAATGATCTTAAGGACTTACTTTTACTTATTTTATTATAATGAACACAGTGCATTTGGTAATTATATATAATTGTATTACTATAAACAGTTTGCTAATTGTATTATTATAATTGTGTTATTTACTAATTGTAGTATTACAAGCATTGAAATGCAAGGAGATCAAAGCAGTCAATCCTAAAGAATATTCATTGGAATATTCTTTGGAAGAACTGATGCTGAAGGTGAAGCTCCAATACTTTAGCCACCTAATATGAAGAGCCGACTCATTTGAAAAGACCCTGATACTTGGGAAAGATTGAAGGCAGGAGGAGAAGGGGATGACAGAGGATGAGATGGTTGGACGGCCATCACTGACTCAATGGATGTGAGTTTGAGAAAGCTCCGGGAGGGGTGAAGGACGGGGAAGCCTGGCGTGCTGCAGTCCATGGGGTCTCAAAGAGTCTGACACAACTGAGCGACTGAACAACAGCAAACAAGCATTTTACATATTATATGACATATAATTTATAATAAAACAAAATTATATAGTATTGTATATTGCTAGGACATATATTCTATAAAAATCTCATTTTCCATTAGCGCTTTCTCTGTCTTTTCCTGGTAATTGGGAAAATCACAGAACATTCCGGGCTAGCAGTCAGGAGACGTTGGCCTGGCCCATCAGCCCACTGCAGTCTGCAGCACAGGCCTCCTCTTAGCTCCTCCCTACTTAAGTCTGAAGGTTGTTGTGAAGATAAAATAGGATAATGTGCATGCTAGTGCTTTGAAAAGTATAAAGCACTATATAAATGTAAGATGTTATTGTAAAAGGGGGCTTAAAACTGTAGCATAAAAAGACTTGTTATAAAAATAAAAGTGACTCTAGTCACTTATTTTTATGAGGTACTTTTCTCTCTTTGGAAAAATATAATTTACTAATTCAAGAGAGAGCTATTAATTTCTCAGTCCTTCACAGCCGTTAAAGCTGGGATGATGACTTCAATTCGGTTTACAAATGGAGTGGGCATACGGTAGGGGAATGTTACTCTCAGGTTACATATCAATGGAATTAAATTAAATTAATGAAAAGAGAAGAAAATCCTGTGTAGATAAACAAGTAACTCATCCCCAGTGAGGTCTAGTCAATGTCTGAATGAGGCATCAGTTGAAATATATTCACTTTTGCACATCTCTTTCCCATGCTTCTTCAGATTTTATTTGGAAATTATTTCTAAAATATGATTCATAAAAATAATATCTGTATGGTAACTGTAACATTACAGAAAAAAAATCAGGCTTTAAATTCAATGGGTAGTAGTGAGCCTCTATGTATCTACAATAAAATATCAAAGAGAGCACTTCATGATTTTATACAATGTTTCCAGAACCCACAACACAAAACTTCCACTGTCAGAAGGTAATCTTGAATGGTGAAAGGTGGACAGCTGAACTCATGGCAATAGATACTTTTAATTAGATAAAGTTATTCTCCATACTTTGATATTTGACTATTATATCAAACTGCTTTGGATTTTTTAAAATGATTTCCAAAATACAATGATAGATCAAAGTATAGAGTGTAAGAAAAAGAAAATCTCTAAAGGGTATGAATCTTCATTCATTCTGTAGTTATTATCTGATTCAAGTTTCCTGATAATCTGTGATAATCTGTTGCTGACAACAAATTCTGTTGGGTTATTGTAGAGGGAGAACTCTGAGTAATCTTAGGGAAATTTGCAAACCTCTCTATGACACTATTTCTTTATTAGCAAATGGAGGCATTTATTGATACTTAACTTTTAAGCTCTTTGTAATGCTTTGAAGAGTTAATTGTTATAACCAAATTGCATAACTTTAACAAATGTAGCTTTTATTAATATGCCATGATGCCATGTATGTATTTATTGGGAGGGATGTATACTTGTGACATGCCATACAACTTACTGTAAATAACTCTTTTGTCATTTTATTGATAACTTGTAGGAAGGTAAAGTGTACATTAATAGAATCTGCTAATGGCAAAAAAATAAGGATATCAGAAATTAGATAGATGATTTGATACCAAAAATAAACTCAAATTAAGAAGATGAAACTTACAAAGATAGAGGACCTTATACTTAGGTTTCAAAATCCAAATTTTGAAAAATAGGCTAGAGAATATGTGACTTAGCAGTGGTAATGCTATCTATATCTGTCTGTCAGTTTATTTTTCTATCTATAAGCTAAAAGAGAAAATTACTTAAGGCCTAAGTTAAGGGTAAGTATTATTGAAGAGATATGGCTACAAAGATATTAAGATTTGAGGGAATGGAATATAATATTCATTCTGAAATAGTCCTATTGTACCCAAAACCCTAAAACTGTTCAGACAAACTTGGGAATATTTTGTACAGTTGTGGTACCAGGTTTTTTCTTTCTTTTTTCAGGAAAAGAGACAAACTAGAATATCAGAAAAGAGTAAGAAGGACATCAGTAACAAATGCCATTACATATGTATCAATCTGTGCTAAGCTTTTATTCATATTACAACCCACTGTGGAAGGCTTCACTTTTACTTGTAAGTTAGGAGAGAAAAAGAACATCCCATAACCATACTGTGAGCAAGTGCTGGTGCCGGATTTGAATCTAGATGTCTACCTCCAGAATTGAGGCTGTCTGTTCCAGGTCACTCTTGTTCCTCTGTGTGTGATGTATACTACAGAGACATGATCAGGCTTCCCTCACAGCTCAGTCGGTAAAGCATCTGCCTGTGATGCAGGAGACCCCAGTTCAATTCCTGGCTTGGGAAGATTCCCTGGAGAAGAGATAGGCTACCCCCTCCAGTATTCTTGGGCTTCCCTTGTGGCTCAGCTGGTAAAGAATCTGCCTTCAATGTGGGAGACCTGCGTTCGATCCCTGGGTTGGGACAATCCCCTGGAGAAGGGCAAGGCTACCCACTCCAGTATTCTGGTCTGGAGAATATACTCCATTGTATAGTCCATGGGGTCGCAAAGAATTGGACAGGACCAAGTGATTTTCACTTTCACAGAGAAAAGAGGGGCTGTTTAGCTTGGAACAGAAAAGACCCAAGGGAAATGCTGACAAGTGCCGTCAAATTTGTGAAGGTCTGTTAAGGTCAATGGGATGAAACTGCAGATGGATTTGTTATGTGTGTTTAGATGCGCTTAGGAAGCTTCTCTTGATGGTATAACATGTTCATGACCGGCATAATTTTCAGATACGGTTATAATCTCTAGCTTCTGCTGAGGAATGAACAGGTATTAAGTATTCTTTGTCTTTTCTGAAGATAAACCTGATTTCTTAAAATGAACTTTTTTCACTTGATTTTCATATAATCTGCCTGGAGCATTTACTGAAAATAGTGTCTAAGCAAAAGTAGCTGACTTACTGTCTTAGAAATAACTGAAAAAATTATGAGTGAGTAAAACTTTACTTTTCAGCAAGCTTCATATAGTCTTAGCTATCCATATATCTTTTTATTCTGAATATTTTTTGTGGCAGAAATGGAAACATTTCCCTTTATAAAAACTTGCAGACCTTGTCAGCGAGAAAGACTGCCAGTCTCTACATTGTTTAGTTTTGGTATGTGAAAAATCCATTGGTTTAGTAGTCTTATTTTTAAAACTGATAACACTTTTAAGCTATTATTACTTGGTTCTGTTTCATTTAATTTAGCATTCTGGCTTATTCACCCATTTGTCTAAGGCTTTCAACAATGTGGCAGCTTAAAAATTCATTAGGAAACAAAGTTGTGCATCAGGAATCTCTAAGATTTTGTTTCTCCCTTGCCCAAATAAAAGATTAAATAAGAGGCAAATAGACAAGCAAATAAAAAACTAAGGGGAAACTGTCTGAACCAACTTTGTCAGAGCTCTATAAAATAACCACAGGCTTAGGGCAATCAAATGATCAGCCAGTCAAGAAAGATTTATTTTTAAATGGAAAACTTTGTGTTGTTCTAATGTGTGCTTGACCCCACTCTTTGCCTGGCACAGCAGTGGATCTTTTACCAGGTGCCTCTCTTGAACCAGAGGGAATGACATAGATCTTATCTACAAACCGTTGTAGACACTTTTTCTAATCTTTTTGGGGGATAGCTAAAAGACTAATATAAGGTGGTAATGCTCTCTATCTTGCCTGAATCAGAATTCAGACAGGAAAACAATAGACATTGTAAAAAATTTAAGGTGATAATAACCAGGAGATACCTGGAGCAAGAGATTATGAGTAGACTATGCAGTAACCATCTATCTAAAGCTGGGAGGAAAAGCTAGAATAAAGTTAGAGAAATTAATACAATATTGTAAAGTAATTAACCTCCAATTAAAATAAATAAATTTATATTTTAAAAAAACATTCAAAAGCAATCATGTTTAAAAAGGAATTTACCTGGATGAAGGGGAGTTCGGGGGAGAATGGATATATGTAAGGCTGAATCCCTTCACTGTCCCCCTGAAACTATCAGAACATTGTTAATCAGCTATACCCCGATACAAAATAAAACATTCACAAAAAATAAAAAGGAGTTTATTTAGAAGGCCATGCATATATCCAGGCAAGATGCTTCCTCAAAAGAATCCTGTGAAAACCTAAGCTTTCACCTTGGGCTGATCCCTAAATTTAGAGCAGGCCAAAATAAACGTTGATGGAATGCCCCAGAATAGTCAAGTCAATCCACAATGAGTGGAAGAACTCCTGAAATTCAAGGAAATTTCTATCAAAACATTAGCTGAACATAAGATAAAAACTCAGAGACTTTAGTGATCGCACAGGACATAAAATAGTCTTTGAAAAAATAATTTGGGCAAGTCTCAAAAGAATAGACTACCACAGCTTTCAACAATCAAACACACATATACACACAAATATGCACATACAAAATAAAAACTGCATACTATCAGGAAAGCTATCAGGTCCCTGAACTATCAGGGAAGCCTGAAATCTACACATGCCATTACAAAAAAACAACTAAACAAAAAAAAAAGCAGTAATAGAGAAAAGGGACAAAAACGATATAACAGATTCAAAAAACAAGTAAAAAGCAGATGTAAGACCCCTTTCACAAAATTTAAGTGTAAATGGATTAAACTCTCAATTCAAAAGGCAGAAATTGGGATAATGGATTAAAAAAGAAACACAAGATCCAATGACATGTGTGCATCTGCTGTCGCTTCAGTCGTGTCCCACTCTTTGCCTCCCTAAGGACTGTAGCCCTCTAGGCCTCTCTGTCCATGGGATTCTCCAAGCAAGAATCCTGGAGTGGGTTGCCATGTCCTCCTCCAGGGGATCTTCCCTATCCAGGGATTGAACCCTCATCTCTTATGTCTCCTGCACTGGCAGGTGGGTTCTTTACCACTGGGCCACCTGGGAAGCCCCAGATCCCACGACACATGATTTAAAAGTGACTCATTTTAGATCTAAAGGCCCTAAAAGGATAAAATTGAAAATAGAAAAGATTTTCCAGGTAAATAGCAACCAAAGAGAGAACTATGGTGATTATATTAATATCAGACAAAATAGATTTTAACAGCTCTTCTTAGAGACAAAGAGGAAAATTACATATTGATAAAAGGGTCATCATGAAGACAAATCAAGTATAAGTATATATACACAGAGCCCCAAAAGATACCAAGCAACATTGGCAGAATTGAAGGGAGAAACAGACAATTCTATAATAGTCTGAGGTGTCTATACTATACATTCAAAAGATATCCTCTTTCCGAGGTGATGATTATGTAAACTCACCCACATTCTCCATCCCTTTCTTTCCTTCTTCCCTTTTATTATCATTAAGAAATGCTCCCTACTCTTATCACATATTTGTGAATTGTTCAGTTTTCCTTTTCTATTGATTTTTAGTTTCATTTCATTGTGATTGGACAAGATACAATGTTAGCAGCAATCTCTTTAAATTTATTCAGATTTGTTTTGTGGCATAAACTATAGCCTAGTGTACTCAGGAAAAACATTTATTCTGCTGTCTCTGGTTCAAGTGTAATGTGTAAGTCTAATTGGTTTACAATGTCATTCAAGAACTTCATTTCCTTATAGATTTCTGTTAGAAAAAATATAATATAGTAAAAACTTCATCAAATAATAAAGTAAATGAAGTAATAATATAATAAAGTCAAACTCCCATCAAATTTCACATCCTCCTCCATATTCCCTTCCCTTTAAACCCAATTCATGAAAGGATAGGAGTGCAAGATGTAAGTTTACATACTTAGTAATGAGGAAAATACTTCCCTGCTGGCTCAGATGGTAAAGCGTCTGTATACAATGCAGGAGACCCGGGTTCAGTCCCTGGTTTGGGAAGATCCCCTGGAGAAGGAAATGGAAATCCACTCCAGTACTATTGCCTGGAAAATCCCATGGACAGAGGAGCCTGGTAGGCTACAGTCCATGGGGTCGCAAAGAGTCGGACACGACTGAGCGACTTCACTTTCTAATGAGGAAAATAAGACAGTTCTTTGTAAAGCTCATTTTTCTGAGGAAGATGTGACAGTAATATTTGACCAGCTTTGAGAGTAAGTAGAAGTTATTAACGGGTTGCTTTGATTCTAATAAAATAGAACTCAATCTGATGTTCTATCGGAGAAGGCAATGGCACCCCACTCCAGTACTCTTGCCTGGAAAATCCCATGGGTGGAGGAGCCTGGCAGGCTGCAGTCCATGGGGTTGCGAAGAGTTGAACACCACTGAGCGACTTCACTTTCACTTTTCACTTTCATGCATTGGAGAAGGAAATGGCAACCCACTCCAGTGTTCTTGCCTGGAGAATCCCAGGGACGGGGGAGCCTGGTGGGCTGCAGTCTATGGGGTCGCACAGAGTCGGACACGACTGAAGCGACTTAGCAGCAGCAGCAGCAGTCTATATATGTCAATTCCAACTCCCAGTTTATGCCTCCTGCAACCCTCCCCACTTTGTGACCATAGTTTGTTTTCTTGATATGACATCCATGTCATGTTATGCCACTGTAAATGGCATAATTTCATTCTTTTTTATGGCTGAATAATATTCTATTGTATGTATGTACCACAATAATCTTTACCCATTCATCTGTTGATGGGCATTTAGGTTGCTTCCATGTCCTGGATATTGTAAAATAGTGCTAAAATGAACATTGAGTTGCATGTATCTTTTTAATTTTTTTTCAGGAACTTATTTAGTTAGTTTTTCTTTTTTTTTCTTTTTTCATTTTTGGCTATACCATTTGGCTCGTAGGCTTCCCTTGTGGCTCAGCTGGTAAACAATCTGCCTGCAATGTGGGAGACCTGGGTTTGATCCCTGGATTGGGAAAACCTTCTGGAGAAAGGAAAGGCTACCCACTCCAGTATTCTGGCCTGGAGAATTCCATGGACTGTGGAACTTCTTTAACCAGGGATCTAACCTATGACCTCTGTAGTGGAAGTACAGTCTTAACCATTGGACAACCAGGGGAGTCAGCATATATATTTTTTTTAATTATGGTTTTCTCCAGGTATCATGCCCAGGGACTCTGTTTTTAGTGATCATGTGGCAACTCTGTTTTTAGTTTTGCTCTTAACTGTGATCTGATGGTTTACTTAAATCTGAGGAAAAAATGCAGATTCTAGAGGAGGAGAGAGATGGTTTATTTGTTTTCAACAGCTGCTCTGAAGCATCACATATCTGAATCTGAATTTTAGCAAAAGTTAGTGTAAGATCAATCCTGATCAGAATAGTATTGATGGGGGCCTATGTAAATATCTGCCTGTCTTCCAGATCACTAAATATATTCTTCAGTTGTACATATTCTGCTATTTGATCATTGGGTCAAAATCATATTGCTTTAATATTAATAATAATTTTATGATTGGAATTTCATTTCCAAAATCTTTATGTACTTCTTTACTAGATTATATAACTTCTTACATTTCTTTTTAGGATTTTAACTCACTTATTTTAATATATTTATCTATTTGCCCTATTAACTCTCTGTTTCCATAAATATAATTTGTGGAGGTAGATATCCTTCTCGTCTTTGATCAGCTGTGTGTTTCTTAGACATGTGCACACATTCAGTTACAGAGGCCTTCCTCTGGTTATGGTATAGACACATAAAATGAGCTGCCTGGTGAGGAGGGAACAGTATCACTGCATCTTCTGAGTATGGATATGTCCATTTCAGTCTGGGTGTCACCATACTGTTTCTCAGTGCCTTCAGAAAGATTGAGAGTTGGAGTGAGCTTGGTTCCCTGAATCCTCCTGATGTGATAACAAAAGCATCACTCCATGGGATGTGTCCTTTGCGTTTCACTTTGGAGTAACCCAGGAGATAATGCCACCTTCAACATCATATTTTCCTGATAGATTTCTGGTTCTTTTCTCCTTCCTTAATCTAATTTCACATGCCTTTCATCTTTCAGATTTCTTTTTAATTTCTGATGTAGTATGTTTCTGTTCTTTTTTTCAGATGTAGTTAAATTAAAAAAAAAATAAAAATTGCTTTCTGCAGTTACTAGTTCCTGGGGACAGGACAGAATGGGAATATTTCCTCATGTGCTCAGTCTGCCATCTTGTTCAAATCCTTCATGATTCCAGTGGGATTTAGAATACTAAACAAATAAACATTTAATTAAATGGCTCCCTGAAAAGATATTTCTGATAAATGGAAATACCAAAATCTGATTTTAAACATGACCAGATTTTACTTACAGAATAATGTAAAGGATTTCCTCTATTGATTCATGAAGCTGTAAATGAACAAATCTAACATTTAAATTATGATTTTCTGTAGCTGAGATGTCTCTTTCATAGCTCATTGAGTATTTTGTAGAGTATAACTGCCTGCACAGAAAATCCTCATTCAGTGATTTTTATATGGATCTTTTCCATTTAGAAAAATAGTTGTCAAATGTTTTTATATTCAAACCTTCTGACAATTAAGTTTTATTTTTCAGGTGATCTAAATTCTTTTTCTCCTTTACAGTACTTCTCATAAAAATAATGCTTACAGTAATTTAACTGAGATTTTACATTTGTAAACTGTAAAATGCTGTTAAGAAATGACATGCGATTTTAGTTTCATGGCCCGCACACACAAAATTTGATCAAATGTTGTTTGATCAATTCCAATGCTTAAGGAAAAATAGAAAAGAATTCTTCCCTTTCACAGATAATGTGGGAATAAGACATCAGCAGTTTTCAAACATTTCCAGTAGAATCTGGGTTACTACACCCACAATATAAAATAAGAAGCTATAGGGAACCCTCTTCCTGTGCAATATCCCAGGGCTTGGTAACTTGACTTCATTCATTTTTTTCCCTCTAATTTTTCTCTAACAAGTTCATTTTAAGTGCACATATATTCACATGCACGTTAAAGAAAATGATGTTAATCACTTTAATGTAGTTTTCTTTTCTTTCTTTTTTTTTCTGGTAAAAAAGGATCAGAAGCTGGAATAGATTATTCAAAAGACAGACATCAAGTTAAACAGGAATGTATGCTTTCAATATGAATAATGATCTCTAAAGCTGAAAAAAAAGTGCCTGCTTTCAAACATAGGTGACCTATTCAGCACTTTATGACTAGGGGAACTCAGTTTTTTCTTCTGGAAAATGGAATTGATAATATTAAATATTTGGTGAAGGGCTATTTGGATGTGGAACTGCATAAATTATATCCGTGATATTGGTATCTGATAATTGCATTTCCAATAGGAATTACAATTAAGACCCTTGCAATATGACATACTTTTGATCATTTTAATTTCCTTTGTGATTGCAGAGAATGATAATTCTTTGGGGGACTTGACTCCAATTTTCACATTACAAAAGAAAAGTCTGGATAATGGAATAGTGCAGCAATGAAGGAAGTCTTGATCTCCCATCTCCTACTTCTCCCATTCCCATTTCGGCAGTGGAGATGCCACCTGTGTTCTGTTCATTATAAAACTTTTAGCAAGAGGCTAATGAAATGCAAAGCTTTCTATAAGACCAGGACTAGCCTTCCTATCAAATCATCTGAAATATTTATTTGCCCTCTTGAATAATTGATAGGGGCATCAGCTCTCCCGGTCAATTGATTTATTAAGGGACTGTTTGGAATTAAACAGCTTAAAGATATTAGATTTAGCAGTGATCTTGCTTGTTAGCATATTCATTTACCTACGGGAGCCCCCATTAGATATTGTTAATACATGACGTTTCCAGTCACGGCCTGGATCTCCTCAAATTGCATTAACGCCAGGCTGTTTAGCCACAGAATAACAGGTTTGATTGAGTGCTTGGGTTTGGTGTAATTAGATTTTCCTAGAAAAAGGGGGACTACTTTAATGCCATGTGCATTAAACTGGATATGTTATCAGCATTACTGTAATTGGAGAACAGGAACACCAGAGACCCGGCTGCATCTGCATGTTTGTGTTTATGGCTCACCCGTCCATTCTCATAGATGGCACATAATAGCCATGCTTACTTACATATGCATGACCCTGAAAGGGGGGGAAAAAAGAAGGAACTGACCTCTTTAATAAGCATCTCTTTCGAAAAAGGTGGAAAATTCTCATCCTGAGTAATGGGATCAATTTTTTGTTTGCTAAAACTGCCAATTATTTCTCTTACTGAAAAGGTCATGTGGCTGGTTAATCAATGATGAAAATAGTAGTGAATATATGTGGGTATGTTCAGGAATCTGATTTGCATTTCAGTCTGAAACTATCTGTTTCCGTTTCAAACTGCTGTTCTGATTAAAGGCCACAACCATACTAGAAGAATTCTTGTTCACTAATGCTTTCTTCTAGGAGTAACAGAGGTAAACATATAGCAAATAAAATGATTTCTGATCACTTTTCCCTAATGGAGCTGATTCATCTTGGGTGCAGAGAACACTAAACTTTGACCATCAAGGAACAATGACCCCCTATACAGCAATCCTTAGAGCAGGATAATTTAGGAGTGTAAGTAAGCTTGGTGCTAGACCAGTTGAGAAGCATCCAATCTTTCTTTTGCGTTTCCATTTCTATCTACTTTGTCTCTTCTCTGAGTTTAAGGTGGCCTTGGATTACATACACCTCAGTTGTCCACAACTTAACCTGGAGTGCTCCAGTTGGTTCTGCCTTCCTCTTTCTCTGTGTAATAGCTCAAAAAAAAAAAAAAAAAAAAAAAAAATCCTAGCCTTCTCCATTTCCTTAGGTTTTTGATTACACAAAATAGCATAATACAATTTTATTTGATGTTACATGTAAATTAATACATAATAATGAAATGTACATGTAACTTTTTAAATTTAATTTAATTTAATTTAATTTTTTTATTTTTTTCATGTAACTTTATAATTTACAAGTTTAGCTCATTTACTGCTATCATGTCTATGTTTTGGTTAAAGAATCTGAACACTGGGGAGATCAAGCTAGTTCAATAAATTCACTCAGCAAATAGTATTAGAATCAGCATTTGAATCATTTCAGTGTTCATACTTCTGCTGCTGCTGCTGCTGCTGCTAAGTTGCTTCAGTCATGTCCGACTCTGTGCGACCCCAGAGACGGCAGCCTACCAGGCTCCACCGTCCCTGGGATTCTCCAGGCAAGAACACTGGAGTGGGTTGCCATTTCCTTCTCCAATGCATGAAAGTGAAAGTGAAAGTGAAGTCGCTCAGTCATGTCCGACTCTTAGCGATCCCATGGACTACAGCCTACCAGGCTCCTCTGTCCATGGGATTTTCCAGGCAAGAGTACTGGAGTGGGGTGCCATTGCCTTCTCCGATACTTCTGCTAAAACCACACAACTCACACTGGGACTTGAACCCACTGTCTTTAAAATGAAATCACATACCTGGTCTCAGAACTTAATGAAGCTCAGGCTCTGTATGTCACATTGCATAAAAAATTCAGTGAGGTAAAAAGTGATAAGTAAGAAGTGGATTTATTTAGAGATACACAGTCCATAGACAGATTGCAGTCTGTCTCAAGGGATGAGAGCAGCCCCACGGTATGTGGTCATATTGCAAAGTGAGAGTTGCCAGGGAAGAAACATACTCCACAGACAGAAGGTGGGCCATTTCAGAAGGCAAAAGGCCTAAAAAATATGGCGGGGATGGGAGGTAGTTTTTATAGGCTGGGTAGTTTCATAGGCTAGTAAGTGGGGCTTCCCTGGTGGCTCAGACAGTAAAGAATCTAATGCAGTACAGGAGACCCAGGTTTGATACTTGGCTTGGGAAGATCCCCTGGGGAGGAGAATGGCTACCCACTCCAGTATTCTTGCCTGGAGAATCCCATGGACAGAGGAGCCTGGAGGGCTGCAGTCCACGTGGTCACCAAGAGTCAGACAGGAGTGAAAGACTATCACTTTCACTTTAATGAGTGGGAGGATTATTCCAACTATTTTAGAGAAGGGGCAGGGATTTCCAAGAATTGGGCCACCACCCACTTTTTGGCCTTTCATGGTTGGCTTGAGAACCGTCATTGTGCCTGTGCTTGTACCATTTAGCTAAAGCATTACAATGAGCCCATAATGAGGCTCAAGGTCGACTGGAAGTCCAATCTTCTGCCATCTTGGGCTTAATCAGTTTTAACCAACTATGTTTTATCTTCTATCAGATCAGATCAGATCAGTCGCTCAGTCGTGTCCGACTCTTTGCGACCCCATGAATTGCAGCACGCCAGGCCTCCCTGTCCATCACCAACTCCCAGAGTTCACCCAGACTCACGTCCATCGAGTCAGTGATGCCATCCAGCCATCTCATCCTCTGTCGTCCCCTTCTCCTCCTGCCCCCAATGCCTCCCAACATCAGAGTCTCTCCCAATGAGTCAACTCTTCACATGAGGTGGCCAAAGTATTGGAGTTTCAGCTTTAGCATCATTCCTTCCAAAGAAATCCCAGGGCTGATCTCCTTCAGAATGGACTTATTGGATCTCCTTGCAGTCCAAGGGACTCTCAAGAGTCTTCTCCAACACCACAGTTCAAAAGCATTAATTCTTCGGCGCTCAGCCTTCTTCACAGTCCAACTCTCACATCTATACATGACCACAGGAAAAATCATAGCCTTGACTAGACGGACCTTGTTGGCAAAGTAGTGTCTCTGCTTTTGAATATGCTATCTAGGTTGGTCATAACTTTCCTTCCAAGGAGTAAGCATCTTTTAATTTCATGGCTGCAGTCACCATCTGCAGTGATTTTGGAGCCCCACAAAATCAAGTCTGACACTGTTTCCACTGTTTCCCCATCTATTTCCCATGAAGTGATGGGACCGGATGCCGTGATCTTCATTTTCTGAATGTTGAGCTTTAAGCCAACTTTTTCACTCTCCACTTTCATTTCATCAAGAGGCTTTTTAGTTCCTCTTCACTTTCTGCCATAAGGGTGGTGTCCTCTGCATATCTGAGGTTATTGATATTTCTCCCAGCAATCTTGATTCCAACTTGTGTTTCTTCCACTATAGCTAAGTCTTTCTTTAAAGATACTGGCCTGCTCCCTTTCCCCCTATTTCATTTCCACTAAAGTATACCGTTCCCTCAACGACATTGACAGTCAGCAATACTTTTTGAAGATAGCTCCTTAATTCAAAGGAAGGACACAGATTGGGTTATTTTTTGGGGAAGGATAAACTGATAGTAAAAAGCTGCTGTGTCAGGTTGAGTTTGAGGGTAAAGGAAAATTTAGTGAAGGGATCATTGCAAATTTGTTCTTTTGATATTTGGGTGGAGGAGTGTTAGAAAATTTAGTAAATGTCCTGGTGTCCTTTTAATTTTGTATAGCAACTGTGACTCTTTTAACATCAGAAATTGTTGATGGGTTTGTAGAACAGTGGCAGCTCCAAACGTCTATGGGAGGGGATTCGATTGGCGATTATCAGAAGGTGTCTCATTTTGATGAAAAGTTTACATAGCAAATGCCCTGTTTTTACTTGGATTGGGGACCCATGTAGATTACATAGCAGGATAATACCACACCCAGCTCTGATCATACCTACACTCTGAGAGAGGAGGAAGTTTAGCAAGATGAAGAAAATCATCACAACCCACTTCCATTGGCCATTTGCAGAACTGACATTATCCTGCCAGGTTGCAAATAGCATCAGTATAAATATATTTGCAAAGGGTGTTTTCACTAAATTTGTGATGGCATTGTAGATTTCCAAATGAACTTCTCAAGAATAAAATGCTTTCTAAAATGTTTTTAAAACCTTTCAAACAATGAGTTACATCAGCAATTATCCATGAATAAAGGCAAAAGCAATGAGAGTAAAGAGATGTTGGAGTCTATCTTACTCCATTACGTTGTCACCTTATGATACTGGGAAAGATTGAAGGCAGGAGGAGAAGGGGATGACAGAGGATGAGATGGTTGGATGGTTTCACCGGTTCGATGGACATGAGTTTGGGTGGACTCCAGGAGTTGGTGATGGACAGGGAGGCCTGGCGTGCTGCGGTTCATGGGGTCGCAAAGAGTCAGACACGACTGAGTGACTGAACTGAACTGAACTATGATACGTTCAAACTTTTTTACCAATTTCTCAAATATATAATTTTAATGGCACATGTTCTCCCTAATAATGACTGTGTAGAGGGTTTGTCTGTTAGTACAGAGATCAATGGAGATACCAATTCCTAGAAAGGCAGTTTTTGGGGAGTTAGAATTGATATAATGTACTTCATTTTCTTGAATAAAATATATACATATATATATATTTATAGATATGCATTTGGCATAATATGAAAAAATGCATGTTATATGTTGTATATGTATACAGCGGACATATGTATACATATGAACAATATACATACAATATATATGATATACTATACATAATACTATTATTATATGTAAAGGAAAGCAATGACTTCCAGTAATGAGGCTATAAACTGGCTTCCAAATGCTGATAAGAGGCAGCCTTGAACTACTATGAGCACTATTGGAAACGGTGCAAGTGCAAGCGTTAATCACTCAGCCCTGTCCAGCTCTGCAAGAGCATGGACTGTAGCCCGCTGGGCTCCTCTGTCCATGGAATTCTCCAGGCAAGTATACTGGAGTGGGTTGCCATTCTCTTCTCTAGGGAATCTTTCTGACCCAGGGATCAAACCTGGGTCTCCTGCAGGCAGATTCTTTACAGTCTGAGCTGTTAGGGTAGCATTCATGGTTCAAAAAGGGGGATAATATCAGGGTGCCGTTTACTTAGGGCAATTCTGCAATGTTTATGTAAATATAAAAATACCTTTAAAATTCTCTGGAAAGGTTACTATACCATTTCTCTCTCCCCTCCCCCAAACCTCTTCCTCTCTCACACACACATACACCTGCACCCTCCCACCCCCATGCACACACAGAGCGTTTCCTGAGCTATGACCAGAGTGGGTCCCTTCCCCACCATAGCCTGATGAAGGATTGGAGAGGGTTGGGACAAGTGCTCACCACTGTTCTGGCCACAGGAAGGTTCATTCAAGGAGCGGATCATCAGGGTACCCTCCAAACATTGAGTATGAAGGTGAGAGAAAGTGAAGTCACTCAGTCATGTCCAACTCTTTGCGACCGCATGGACTGCAGCCTACCATGCTCCTCTGTCCATGGGATTTTCCAGGCAAGAATACTAGAGTGGGTTGCCATTTCCTTCTGCAGGAGATCTTCCTGATCCAGGGATTGAACCCAGGTCTCCCGCATTATAGGCAGACACTTTGCCACCAGGAAAGCCCAGGTTCCGTTCAGTTCAGTTCAGTTGCTCAGTCATGTTTGACTTTTTATGACCGCACGGACAACAGCACACCAGGCCTCCGTGTCCACCACCAACTCCCGGAGTTTACTCAAACTCATCTCCATTGAGTCAGTGATGCCATCCAACCATCTGATCCTCTGTCATCCCCTTCTCCTCCTGCCTTCAATCTTTCCCAGCATCAAGGTCTTTTCAAATGAGTCAGCTCTTCACATCAGGTGGCCAGCCCAGGAACACTGAGTATACCCCAGCATAAGGTTACAATCTTTTGGGGGTGGGGATGGGGTATGGGGTCTTGTTCATGTGCTAGGGTGCTGTGACTTCAAGTAGGGGACTTCTGGGTTCCCAGACAAGCCCTGCAGTTTCAGTGTTTACTGAGTCCAGCCAGCTCCATAGCCAGTCCACACATATATGCTCACAACGTGCTCAAAGCAATGACTGTCCTCAAACACTGGCCTCACCAGCTCCAAGTGCTTCTGTAATTATTGAGGCTCTAACCACCACTTCCAACAGACACAAACACAGTTTAGACTTGGAAATAATAAACCTTGCAATGGTTCAGTGATTTGCCTACATGTAGAGAATTCTCTCAATACTTCTGTTGTTAACAGGGAAGTGATCAAATGCTTGTCAAAAATCCCTAGAGATAATGGTGCATGTGTGCTCAGTCCCTCAGTCTTGTCTGACTCTCTGGATAGCCTGCTAGATTCCTCTGTCCATGGAGTTTTCCAGGTAAGAATACTGGAGTGAGTTGCCATTTCCCACTCCAGGGGATCTTCCCTACCCAGGGATCAAACCTGTGTCTCTTGCATTAGCAGGTGGATTCTTTGCCACTGTGCCACCTGGGAAGTCCCAGAGAGAGTGGGTTAGTAAGTTAATTAAGCATTTTCCTAGACACAGTTATCTTGTGTCAAAATGGATATCAGTGATTGCTAATGACCAAGAAACTTTTAGCATGTCTATGAATATTTCTTCCCTTCCTCCTCCTTCTTCCCCCCTTCCCCTTTCTCCTCTCTCCTCCTCCCTCTTCTTCCTATTATTACTCATTCCCATTACTGTTATTAATACACCCCACTGACAAGTCTGGGTCAAATAAATCAAGATCGCTGCATTCCCTTCAACACCAGTGTCTACTAGCTGACTATCCACAAATAAACTTAACCTCTTCTTTTTCTTTTTTTTCCTCCATCTTGGGATTTTCCCCTTCATTTCTTTATTTCCCCTTCCCCTAGTGTGTCTGGTTTCCAGCACTCAGAGCCATTTATGAACAATGTTAGCTTTGCTGTAGGGACCACCACAAATGTGAGATGCTATGCCCCTCAATTTTGACAATGCCTCCAAAAAAAAACCTGAGTTGCTACTAACAAAACCCTTGTCTTTTAGAGACATTTGGGAGAGAATCTATGCAAATATTTAGTAATTTCTTTTGAGGACTATCAGCTCCCTGTGTGAACACATTAAATTTTTGCCATATTTCTCTTTTCCTTTAAATTAAAAAAAAGTCTCACTTCCTTGACTCTTCATAAGCAAACTTGAACCATCCCACTCTGAAGCAAGTTACGGTTGTCTAGGACTCCCCTGGTGGCTTAGTCAGTAAAGAATCTGCCTGCAATGCAGAAGATCTGGGTTCAATCCCCGGGCTGGGAAGATCTCCTGAAGGAGGGCATAGCAACACACACCAGTATTCTTGCCTGGAGAATCCCCATGGACAGAGGAGCCTAGCGGGCTATATATTCCACGGGGTCACAAAGAGTAGGACACGAGTGAGTGACTAAGCATAGCACAAGCACAAGGCTAAATACAGTCTCCTCTAGGAGCTGGCCAGGGTGTAGTAACTTCTCATGAATCCACCAGCTTCTCCCGGTTCACATTTCTGATTCATGATCAGCTTGTTGGCAGCTATGAGACCTAGATTCTGTGTCTGTACTGTTCATTGCTTTTTCTTCTATGGTATGTGGAACTGCACTCAGAAGACCCAGTTCTGCTTGTTTTTGACTGTTTTTCCAAGTTGTCAAGAGTGTTTTTGAATTATACTCAGAATTATATTCTAGAGTTTCAGTCAGCCTTCTCTCTTTGATTCAAAGTGCAGGTACAGTGAGTATGCTCCACGAGAAAACATTTTGATAAAAACCTAATGCATTTCTAATTGTTGTGGTTAGAGTGTTGTAAAAAGATTAAAACCAGGATAGATATTATATATAGTGAATATATGTATCCATACATAGATATGTGTGCGTGCTCAGTCGCTTCAGTGTCCAACTCTTTGCAGTGTCCAACCCTTTGGATTGCCAGGCTCCCCTGTCTATGAAATTCTCCATGCAAGAATATTGGAGTGGGTTGCCATGCCTTCCTCCAGGGGATCTTCCCGACCCAGAGATCAAACCTGTGTCTTCTGTTTTCTGCTGCATTCCAGGCAGATTCTTTACTGCTGAAGAAAAGTGAAAGTGAAAGCCGCTAAGTCGTGTCCAGCTCTGTGGGACCCCATACAGTCCATGGAATTCTCCAGGCCAGAATAATGGAGTGGGTAGCCTTTTCCTTCTCCGGGGGATCTTCCCAATCCAGGGATCAAACCCAGGTCTCCTGCATTGCAGGTGGATTCTTTACCAGCTGAGCCACAAGGGAATCCCTTTATTGCTGAGCCACCAGGAAAGCCTCATGAATAGACATATATGGTATCTATCTATCTCTATAAATAGATGGATTGATGCCAATGTATACATGTGCATTTGGAATTTATTCTTCTGGCTTAAGGCAACTCAATGAAATGACATGCTTCTACTAAAGAGCACACATCAGCATTTTTAAAGGCTACCTCTGATTTATCCCACCTATCTGAGAAATTGAGATTGCATTATGAGTAGGATCCAACCAGACAAAAAAGAAGGGGATGTGGAATTGGACAAATGCCTGCTTACATTCCTGACTTGATATTTTATTTAGAAAGGCAATTCTCATCACACATCCAAAATGGAAAAAAAAAAAAAAAAAGAGAGAGAGAGAGAGAGAACAAAAGGGAGGGAAATGAAGATCCTAAAATAATTCATTTTATTTTTCAGGATAAGAAAGCATCTCACCTGGAAGGAACACGAATCCTTCTCTCTGCCTAACTTCTCACTTCACTCCCTCAGCTTTGGCCATCCTGAGGATTCCTCCCCTCCCCCTTTGGTTTCTGTGTGTGTGTGTGTGTGTGTGTGTGTGTGTGTGTGTGCGAGTGCGCGCGTGCATGTAAGGAGAAGCAGCCATGTGTCTGAAGTGGTGACAACAGTCAGCCGGAGCCAGAGCCTTAATCACTGTTTACTGATTTAGTCCCTTTTACTAGCAGACACTGCTTTTCCTGAGAGCCGTTTTCCTGGCGGGGTGCAAAGCCTGCTTCCAGGGGCGAAAGTGCGTGTCTCCGGGCTGCCTGGCTCCCGGTCCCTGGCACGGTCTCGCCACCGCTGGCAGGGCCACGCGCCGAGGCAACGGGCCGGCATGTCAGCCTCCGCCTCTGCCGGTGCTCATCTGGCGGCGGCGTTAATGAGAGCGGCAGAGAAGCAGGAGGGAGGGCACGGAGAACCCAACGGGGCATCCAAACAATACCTATGGCAGCCAGCGCCAACACGCTTCACACTGCGTTGCCACTCATGGGGTGAAAAGAATTGAAAATGACAGATCGAGGATTCTACCTTCCCCTCTGATAGGCTTTTTTGTTCGGTTTGTTTACACTGCTCTGGGCTTGCCTGGCTCTTATTGTTGCTGTCTCTCCTTTGCGCGTTTCCATACAATTGTGGACGCGTTGCACTTAAAATAGCGGATGAGACGTGAAACAAAAAACAACAGAAAAAGGACTCCTTAGAAACAGCTATTTCTTGAAGAGTTTTTTCATCACCTTCAATATTCCCCTTCCTTGTTCCCCTGTTTGTTGTGATCAACTGGTGAATCTGAATAATTGTAGACGTGATGGGCTGACCTCTGAAATGAGGGTGGCAGGCAAAAGAGAATAGGGTGGTGGAGGCTCTGAAAACACACTGAAGGTATTTACATTGGCATGTGGACATCGAAGGTGTTCCTGGGCTCTTGTAAGAAGCCATCCCCGGTATCAACCAAATGGCTGCAATTCATTCCCATTCACGTGTCATGTTCGAATCTGTTCAGGGTGAGGAGGCAAATCAATGATCAGATGTGGTGGCCTTCACTGATCTTAGGTCTGGGAAAATTCAGGGCCATGCACTGAACCCAGGGAGGGGACCCAGGGCTTTATCTAAAGATGGGCATGTCAGCCTGATGAAGTTCACGGTTACAGTCATTCCCCAAAGGAAAGTGTTCTCTCCCTCTCAGGCTCTTTGCTCCTCTGCTGTCAAGTCCAGATGCTTTGGGAGTGGTTTCTAGTCCTGTGCTCCCTGGATTTATATACTTGGAGGAGCTATTTATTCATTCTGAATAAAATGCTCAGCAAGAGGTTGCAGAGTGTTTTAACCTTCCTAACCTGGCGTCTTCATCCTCACCCCCGGCCAGGGAGATGCCGTTTCACACACGTACTGGGCCCACTGTCACACCCAGCCCCCAGTCACTGTGTGTCTCCTAAAGTGCAGGAGGCCCTTTTCCAGTTCCAAAAAATAGCTCCTTGGCTGCCTAAGAGCTATCCCTACAATCTCTCTGTCTCCTGTTAACTCGTAGGACTTAAGGAGAGTTGGGAATAATATGAACGCCTATGGAGCATCTTAAAAACATTTGCTGTAAGCTGTACTTGCTCTCTTAAAACACTCCATGCATTCTCACAGCATCTGCTTAAGAAAGTACACTGTTTTTAATTCATTAGTGTCCTAGAGATGGGCTTCCCAAGTGTCGCTAGTGGTAAAGTGGTGCTCCTGCCAATGGAGGAGACGTGAGAGACATGGGTTCGATCCCTGGGTGGGAAGATCCTCTGGAGTAGGAAATGGCAACGCACTCCAGTATTCTTGCCTGGAAAACCCCATGGGCTGGTGGGCTATAGTCCATGGGGCCTCAGAGAGTTAGACATGACTGAGCAACTGAGCACTCAATGCCTTTCTAAGTAATAGCATCACTTGATGGCTATTACTTAGAACAACCTTTTGGAAAAGAAGAGATACTTCTGAAAAAGTAAGATCTCTAGTCTGGCTTCAGCCAGGTTAATCACTGTCTTCACCTGTGAAAAAAGGAATCCGTTTCATGTGTTAACCTCATGTGCAGTTGAACACCCACCAAATTTACTGTGTTTGGAACCTTGAGAGGTGCAGAGGCAGACACGGGTACCCCGTTTCCCTTCTCCATGATTGTGTAGGTAGGTGACACCTAGGCCATTATAAAGGGCTCTGACTCACCAGGGATGATGTTACAGATATGAACTGCTTGCTTGAAAATTCAAAGCAATAGCGGATGTAGAACAAACTGGAGACATCTCTCAAAAGTCAACTCATTTCTCTAAATGAAGCATTCCCCTGGCATGACACCACTCTGCATTTTTGTAGGACTGAATGACCACAAGTATGTCTTCATCTTCAGGAACATCGACAAAACTGTCTCAAGTTTAAAGTTTTTATTTTCTCCTTTCTACCCAAGATAGATAATAAATACTAGAGGTGGAAGGGAGAAAGTGAGAGAAAAGGAAAAAGGATAAACTGAGACAAGGAAAGGAAGAGGAAGAGAGAGATCACCTTTAAGTCTTTTCTTTTCTCTTTCTTTCAAATGACACAATAGAATTTTTTTTTCCTAAAGTTGTATTAGGGATTCACTTAAGCAGAAATGAACTGTAATATGCAAATAGTTCTAATTGGACTGCTAATAGAGCGTGTCTCTGTTGTTTTTTTGTAGGGAGTTTTATGCCTATGTAATCAGTGCAGACAGCCGTTAAGTAAATGAAGAGGCAACTAACAATGTCAGAAAAGAGCCCGGGCGGTTCCGGCTGACACTACCCTAATCTTCCAGGACCCATTAAATGGCAGTTTCAACGCATTACCTACCATAACATCCTTGAATATCACTGATTTTATTTGCAGTATCAAACATTCCATTTCATGCCCCATTAACAGTGGGAGCCTGAGCTTTTTGACGCAGCTAAACATTTTACTAACTACCTGGACTAAGTAACCAATTAACTTTTGGAGACAATACGGCCAATTAAGCGCGAAAAGGTAAGGCTGTCATCCCCCACGAAAATTGAATTTCCTTTTCCTGATGGCACTTATTGTCGCCGCTCAATTGTTAATGGGGATTCGGTCCCTATTAAAGTATGAAGGCAAAGCCGAATGGAAAAGTTCAGAGGACTTAGTTCCTAAAGAGTAGGTCACCAAGTGTCCCAATTGGCCACTAATTTAGTTAACTTTTCTTCATGCCAGATTACTTATTGGATGTGACTGGAGCAGGGCTCTTACATGACGGCCTGTGATAGTACATTACACAATCTGGTGGCTTCTGAGGAATCCACAGGCCCAGGGCTGTAGTTTGAGACCTTATGTGGAAAGTTCGGGGGGGAAAAAATTCTGTGCTTTGAGTTTGACTTTTTGTTATATTTTTTAAAACAGAAATATCAGTGTCGGAAAAGATATTGCCCTGGTTATCACCACCTTGGACTCTTCAGAAAGAGAAACAAACCCTTGTAGGGAAAGGTGTGTTGCAAATTAACCCTCTGTGGTTTGGGAAGTCATTTTCTAAATGGCGGACAAGGTCGTGGGTGGTGATTCTGCTTGGTGGACCTGACTACAGTTAACTGGAATGGTGCACAAGTAAGGAAGCTGGATATCACAGTGTGAAAGCTTGAGGCAAATGTTATCCCTCTGGTAGGAGTCTTTCATCTTTGTAGGCACAGAAGAAAATTTATCCTGGAGGGCATTTTCCACAGATCTTCTGTGAGTCAAAAACATGAAGCTTCTCTTAAGAGCCATAACCCAAATGTTGGAAAGAGATTCATGTATGCTCTTTTTATTTTTTTTCCAGATTATACTGCTTTGTGAAAATGTGAAGAAAAATCCAGAATGTTGAGAAGTGGGAAAAGAAGAGAATTCCAATGATGATTATTTGAATCTGACTGGGTTATGAAGAATGTAAAGCTGGAATATTCAAAGTTGTCAATGCATTCCTAGAGCAACACAAGTCTGTGATATTTGTTTAAAGCCTGTTTACCTATATTTAAAATCAGATTTGAGCCTGGAAACTCATAGGTAAAACAGTGATCTAAGTTGTGCTCAGAGTTATTAATTTCCCATATTGTTTCAATGGTAAATGTGCTTGGTTCCCATAGAACAGCTGTTGAATTGCCATGGGGGGAAAATACATGGATTCCACTGTTGTATTAGTATTCTAGATTCATAATTTTTTTTTAATTTTGTTTCTGCCAGTGATAGGAAGCAGGGGCAAAAAGGATTAATGTTATATCCTTTCAAGTTTAAGTGGCTTTTGAAGTATTTGATAAGAACTGTTGCTTCCAAGGAAGATTTAAGTAAGAAGTTCTCCTATATTAGTATGGATCAATTAATAACATTGATCAAAATTTCCTTTTGAACTTTTTCTTGGATTTTAATGATCTTTTCTCAGGAGACACCATTTTCTTTACCAAAGTGAGCACTGCGGGCTATTTATTTTAGCCATTTTCCCATGACAGTGGATGATTTAAAAATGATTACAATAGTTTGAACTTCCTGTTATTTAAGATAGGGGAGTAAAACCAGATCTCAAACGTTTCCCACTCCCACCCTCCAACGTCGCCATAGGAGAAGAATGAAAACAAATAAGCAAGGACAAAATTCTGTCAGCAGCACTCACCCGGTGGAAAGGGCTGCTGGCCGGAAGCGTCCAAAAATCCACATCACTAAGTGAAGGGGGCAGGAGACGGTGGAGGAAGCGCCAGAGCTTCCCAGGCTGCTTGGCATCCTCTGGAGCCAGGAAGCTACAGAGCTGCACACAAAGAGGCACTGTGGGAGATCTCAAGGCAGTTCCTTCCAGCCCTCTTCACAGTTAAGGGAGAAGGCCAAGTCTTTCACCACTTGCCTTTATGAGGAGTGAAAACTCCAGAGGGAAGGAAACAATCCAGGCTTTCTCTGATGCATGGTTTCTCTGAAGTAAGTCCTCAGAACTCCTTACTGTGGTCCCTGCTAGAGGAAGATACATCACTGAGACACCAGCCTTGATGGTGGAACTTCAGTGAGCCAAGAGGCTAAATGCCAGGTGCGGCAACCAAGGTTACAAGGCTACTCCCTCAAACTGTTCTCTTAGGAGAGGACCTGTGGGGCATTTGAGGGTCAGGGTTGTGGGCGGAGGGAGGAGACCAGGTAATTATATGGAAAAGCAAAACAGAAAGATGAGCCAACCTAAGATTCCTGACTTTGCCAAACTTTCTATATATCAAATGTACGCCTTGTGTTGCTGTGTGCTCAGTTGCTCAGTCACGTCTGACTCTTTGGGACCCCATGGACTGCAGCCTGCCAGGCTCCACCAGGCCTCTCTGTCCACGAGACTTTCCAGGCAAGAATACTGGAGTGGGTTGACATTTTTGGCTTCCAGGAGGTCTTCCCAACCCAGGATTAAACCACTGTCTTCTACACTGGCAGGCAGATTCCTTACCACTGAGCCACCTGGGAATCCCATATAGCAAATATATAAACATACATAAGATTAAAAGGTTTTAAAATCAGGATTCATAAATCAGTAAATAAACCATTTAGAATAAAGGAGGTGTGAATTTGGTTTTCATCCTGGAGTGGGTAAACATTCCTAATAAACACAAAATTCAGATATGATAAAATATGGGAGATATTCTTGACTAAAAATATTCTGGATGACAACAAAAACTAATACTGCAACTTTTAAAAGGCTGACTATCAAAGCCAACCTAGGAAAGAATGTGTTCATCATTTGACAAAGGTCTATTTTTGTCATTAATAAAAGCTCGAACAAATTGATTTAAAAATAGAAAACAATTTATAGAAATATACATAAAAATATATTTAGTGTCTCAATTTTACTTACAGTTTTAAAAATTGCAAATTGAAGTGATAACAGATTACCATTTTTCATCTCTTTGATGAAATAAATGCTAAGATTGGTTTCTCCCCAGAGCTAGAGAGGTCGGAGGCAGGCTTACCACCTCCTCCAGACTTTCTGGAGAAAAATGTATTGATGTGTCTCCAAGTTCAAAATAAATACTTTTCTAGAAGTTATATAAGTTACACACAAACCTAGCATATCCATACATATAATCTTCCATATGCAATTTACATTTGTGTGCCATAAATACACATCTTTTTGCAAAGATGCTTGGAAAAAATAATTTTGATAACAGAGTGTCTGTCAATAGAATATTGTTAAATTATGAGTAGAAAGATCCCTAGGCATATTAAGTTGAAAAATCAATGGGACTGTGGTATATATGATTTCTTATATACATATGACATTTTTCATTAGGTTTACATATAAACATATGCATATGTATTTCACATATATTTTATATCTACTATTATGTATAAATATAAACACACACACACATATATATGTGCTTATATTGCATAAATGGCTGCCTCCATGAATGTTCATGGTTTCTGAAAGAAGTCATAAGAAATTATATATACTAGTTGCATTTGAGTTTGGGTGGGCTTTGTTGAGAGAGAAGGTTTTACTTTTTATTTTGGTGGTTTTGAGTTTTTAAATCATGCATGTGTTCTTTATGTTGTAATTTGATATCAACATTCTTAATGAGAGTAATAATCTAATGGGGACATTTGGTTTATTTGACTGTGTTCTTCTTTATATTTCTTATTAGACATTGTCAAGGTTGCTTTTTTCAAAAAAATAATGTTAGTTTTCCTTGCTACTTATGTGATTATTAATTGTGGAATATTTAGAAAACACAGCCTTTTCCTATCATCAAGATCATTTGTCCCTATGGATGCTCCCTGAAGCTCTACTGTGCCCAACATTACAATCAGACACAAACATGGCTCTTCCCTCAAGAAACTTACAGTTTAATAAGAGATATATGTTCTAGTAGATTGCACCCATGATAAGAACAGAGTGTGATTAATAATCCTTTAAGGGCACTAGCAAGGTTGCAGAGATAAGATATAAATGGGATGACTAATCATATTTGAACTTGGATTAATATTTAGCTTTCTGAAATAATAGTTTTCTGATAAACAAATATAGTCTCATTTACAAAATCTTGAAAGCACACAAGCCAAAAAATGTCCAGTTTTAAACAGTTTTATATCTTGCCTCTGCAGTGAATGTCTAAAAAAAGGAATGCAGGTAAAGGGCTGAGCAATCAGTGAAGTCTCAGTACCAACATGACTATTATAATTAATTTCATTTTTAACACACTATATCATGAACATTTCCTCATAGCAGTAAATCATCCTTGAAAGCATACTATGCAGGATTCAGTGATGTAATATTTGTCTGAACAGCTTCTGGTTGCTAGACAATCATTTTCAACTTTATTTTTTTGCATATCCTAGGCTTCTTTTAGCTGCAGCTTACAATAAGATAAAGAAATCTAACATAGTGCCTCCTTGATGAGGCTGTTCTGCTTCTAAGAAGGGAATTTAAGAGATGTGTGTGTGTGTGTGTGTGTGTGTGTGTGTCTGCTCAGTCATGCCCGACTCTGTGAAACTATGGACTGTAGCCCACCAGGCTCCTCTGTCCATGGGATTTTCCAGGCAAGAATACTGGAGCAGGTTGCCATTTTCCCCGCAGGGGATCTTCCAGACCCAAAGATCAAATCCACATATCTAGGGTCTTCTGCATTGCATGCAGATTCCTTTACCACTGAGCCATTGGGGAAGCCCTACTTAAGAGATGGAAGTGGCTATTGATAGAATTGAAAGAGTCTACACAGGCCCCAAGGTCTGGTTCATATACTGATACTTCCTCTTGACTTTCCAAACAAACCTGTCCCACTTGTGTCTCTCAGGCTCTCTTATGCATATTTTTCAGGTGGGAAAAACCTGCATTATAAATACAATGTGAGAAATTGTTGTTAGATCTGAATGCTTTAAGATTTTACTTTTCTTGTTTTGTTTGTTTATTTTTCTATTTAGGAAGTTTAGACTGGTATCAGTACACAATTAGGAGATGAGAGCTGAGTCCAGAAGGCCATCCCAGAAATGACTATCATTACATAGGTATTAAGTGTTGCAGATTTGAAGTGCTGTGAACATGGTGAGCATGAAACAGCAGGGATTAGTATGAAGGAATATCCTGTGGGACTTGGTGATTGGCTGGGGCATGAAAGAGAAGTTCAAAGGGGTCACTTGGATTTCAGATCTGGGGAGGTTTATTAATAATAGATCATGACAGGTATGGATCCATGGGAAGGGTGAGGCAGATTAACAAAGCATGTGAAGCAAACATGAAGTTAACTTATTATTCAGAGAAGTTTATGAGTTACGATCTGATGGAAGAGACCATTGAGTCTCTGTTTTATAAGTTTCACAGTTAAATAAAGATGACAGTTTGTGACTGAAAACTCTAGAGACCCTGGGGTCTGCAACCTTAGATGCTGACGAGAAGGCTTCTAGTCTCCACCAGGAGTGAAATGACTGGGTTTAAAACACATCTCCAACTGTGGAAATGGACAGAAAAGAGTTGATATAAATGGAGCCATGGAGTCCTGAGAACTGGACTAGCCCTGGCCTTTCCAGAAAAGAATGCAATGCAGGGTTACTACAAGTTCTGAGTTCATGGGGTTATAGGATCACAGGCAAAATGCGGGTATTGGAAGAGACAGACATTTTCTGTTAAGGGGCTGACTTCATTCAAAGTTACTTAGATTGTAATAATGAGGTTCATTTAAGACCTAGGACTTGCTGAAATAATATGGTTAAAGCCATGAAACATTAAGATTGTACTTGCCATAACAGAACCCGTTTGGACTATCATTAATCTAAGCTCATAAGTGCACATAATGCCCAAGCAAGCAAACCAAAGCTTTGAATTTGGTTTACACTAATAGTAAGACTATCTCGCGGGCTTTTCACCGGGATTCTCTGTACCATTAAGCAATTACTAGTGGCTAGAACACTAGCCCACATGTCGCTATTTCTGGTTAGGGGATTTTCTTGCCTGCCTGACTAAGTCTTCCAATTAAATGCAATGGTACTACATTCATTTCAGTCCTTCATGTACAATGCACAGTGAAAAGTATTGTTACTTTAAGTAAATAGTTTTAGGAGCTATTGAACCACACACATAGCATTGCTGAGTTTCAACATTCCACCAATGAGAGGATATGGTTGTGTAACAAGTAAAGTTAAGACCTGAAGACAAAGAGATGTCTTTTTTATTGATATATCTTTATAATATCTTTATAAACAAACTTACCCTACTGATGACACCTTCCATTTCTTTGTATTCATCTCTGGGCTTCCCTGGTGGCTCAGGGGTTAAAGCGTCTGCCTGGAATGCAGGAGACCTGGGTTCGATCCCTGGGTTGGGAAGATCCCCTGGAGAAGGAAATGGCAACCCACTCCAGTACTCTTGCCTGGAGAATCCCATGGGGGGAGGAGCCAGGTAGGCTACAGTCCATGGGGCCGCAAAGAGTCGGACATGACTGAGTGACTTCACTTTCACTTTCTTTTCTGTTACTTGTATCAACATGATTATATTTAAATTCATCTCTGTTAATTTTATCAACATGATTATATTAAATTTAACACTGAACAAAGGGACATAGTTAGAGTTCCTTCTACAGGGCTCATCATAAATAAATCCTAAAGTTCTGAACAAATTCACAAGGGTAGTGACGATGGCAATTTATAATTATGTTGTTGTAAAGATGAAAATAGAAAAAAAAATTATCTTTTTTCGAAGCCAGACTCATGCCTGAAAATGAATATATTTAGTAGTACAGCCAATTCATGAATCACTGTTGATTATTTTCTTCCATAACATTATGATGATATGTAGGATGAACATACTTTTTCTCAAATCTTAGAAAGTCGGTCCAGAGAAATCATCTCTGCAATGCAGGGTAGTAATTAACCATGTAGTTTCCCTGGTGGCTCAGATGGTAAAGAATCTGCCTGCAATGCAGGAGACCAGAGTACTAGTACCAGTTCGGGAAGATCCCCTGGAGAAAGGAAAGGCAACTCACTCCAGTATTCTTGGCTGAAGAATTCCATGAACAGAGGAACCTGGTGGGCTACAGTCCACACAGTTGCAGAGTCGAACATGACTGAGCGACTAACAGGTTTCATTAAGCACGCAGACTATTACAATCATAATATCTGAATTCATTACCTAATTACAAAGCATCGTTTAGCTTTGTAACCCTGGGAAATTTACTTATCTTGTCAATATCTCAGATTTATCTGTAGAAAGAGAATGGTAAGAGTACTTACCACACAGTTATTGTGAGAATTAAATGAGATCCCAAATTAAAGAGCTTACCATATTAGTTTAATAATTTATAAGCAAGTGCATTTTTTTGAACCCTAGGGACTATAACGATGGCATAAGATAATTAATATATAAATATTCAAGAGGATTTAGATACAATCATAGAGAATGGTAGCTCCTCATTGTTTTACTAAAATGGAACCAAAGATGTATTTCTAAATTTTAATGATATAATCATGGAAGTTATTGGACTGCCCAAGACAAGCCTCTTGGTTCTACAACTTGATATGAAGAATGTACTCGAAGACTCATTGATCTTATCCAAAAGGACCTGTCATACATACTTGTAGAAATATTTATTCATCAAAATTTGCTTTGGATGAGTAATTTGTTTATAATGCAAATATGAAAAATATGCAAATACATCCTCTTTGCCCTCACCTCTACACTAAGAATGCCCAGTGTCTCCAAAACTCTCTTATTTTAAAAGCACAAAAATACATTTTTCTGTCTTTTAACTTGACAATTTAATAATAGTACAAGTGTCTGGGTAAACTTTATAGAATTTTCAAGTTTTGGTAATGTGATATCCTGCTTGTTAAAAATTAAATATAATCCAAATTCTTTATTGTTATTCATCTGATTTCTCTAGAATTCTATATTAGGCTACCACTTTCCTTATTAGGTAGCACTTTATTTCTTTATTGGAGCTTCCCTGATAGGTCAGTTGGTAAAGAATCTGCCTGCAATGCAGGAGACTCTGGTTCAATTACAGGGTTAGGAAGATCTGCTGAGGAAGGGATAGACTACCCACTCCAGTTTCTTGGGCTTCACTTGTGGCTCAGCTGGTAAAGAGTCCATCTGCAATGTGGGAGACCTGGGTTCAATCCCTGGGTCGGAAAGATCCCCTGGAGAAGGGAAAGGCTACCCACTCCAGTGTTCTGGCCTGGAGAGTCCATGGAGTATATAGTCCATGGGGTCACAAAGAGTCAGACACGACTGAGCGTCTTTCATTTCTTTATTATATTATCTCTAACAGTCAGTTTTAGTTGTTTAAAAAAAAAAAAATGGATGAAGGCAAGGGGGAGGCAGAAAGAGAGAAAGGGACAGAGAGAGAATCAACCAAGAATCTTTCTTGAGCTTACAGGCAGTTTTCCTTACAATTAACTATTCTATTCAGACATATCACATTAATACAATTAAACATAGTGAACTCATCATTTTGCTCTTCTTTCTTTTGCTAGAGAAATTTTAGTATCCATTGGTTTAAATTTTCAGAGACATTTTCTCTCTGCTCTACAACCTTATTTTGTTGTTGTTTAATCTTGACTTCAAAATAAAGAACCCCCAGATAATTATTTTAGCCTAGCTTTTCAAAGTCAAGAGTGATGTTCAGTGATAAAACTTTGGGGAGTTTAATAAGATAAGAGAAACACTATTTCCCATTATGAAATTTTATAACAGTTTCTTCTGACTTTTTCCCAAACTAAAAGCCATATTCTTTCCCTTAGAGCCTGGCCAGAATGGGAAACTGCCAGGCTCAAACTCCTGCGTACAGAAGCATTAGGCGTTGACCCCATGTCTTCCTAATAGATCCACAAAGTGCTTTGTTCCCGGAAATCATCTGATGAGTAGTTCTGTGCTATTGTATATCTTGTTAGAATGGCAGAAGTGCCACAAAATGAACTAAAATCTCCCTGCAGATTTGCTGCATCATACACTGAGAACATTCTGAACTTTCCACACATTCATGTTATGATCCTGGGTAGCCATGGTTGAGTGTGTACAGGGGTTAAATGAGAAATATGGGGCTGCTGTGAAGTGTCTTTGGAGAGTGACAAAGCTCTGGGCATCAGGAGGTGGGAGAGGAAGGATTCCCTCTCAGCCCTTTGCAGCCCTTCCAGCTGTATCACAGACAGAGGGATGTTGTGAGAGGCCTCAGGTACTGACCTCTCTGCAGCCTCACAGCCTCAGGCAGGGCTACTGACTCTCTCCACCTTGGCACTGACCCCTCTGTAAAAGGAGGACACTTCCATATGATGGAGATTACAATGATAGCTAAGTAGCTAAGAAGGAAGAGTGTTCATCTGTCATAACTCCACAGTCTCCTATCAATCACCTCTCTCCATCATATATCATCTATCAATTTATCTATCTCCCTATTATCTATCTATCTAATATCATCTATGAACTTTCTATGTACCTTTCTATTTCTGTTATCTTTTTATTAATCGTTTATCTATCTACCTTTGTATCTCACTAACATCTATTATCTATCCATCCAGTATCAATTATTGATTTTTCTATCAATGTACCTATCTCTCTATCACCTATTATCTATCTAGCAATTTATCATCTATTTTCAAAAGCAACATTTTTCCTAATTTAAAATACTCAATTGATAATGTCTCAATTCTTTTCTTGGTGTGTGAGGGGGGCAGATGATCAGACTTGGGATCCCATCCCAAGACCAACACAGTTATTACCTCATGCATATCTCCAAAATTGTCATTTTAACAACTGAGTTATTGAGATATAAAATACCCAGAGTTAAATGCACATTTTGGTACATTTCAACGTTCATATATATCTGTGAAACCATCACTGTATATCATCATCACCTAAAATTTACTGTACCCCCATGACCAACCTAGAGAGCATGTTAAAAAGCAGAGACAAAGGTCTGTGTAGTCAAAGCTATGATTTTTCCAGTAGTCATGTATGGATGTGAGAGTTGGACTATAAAGAAAGCTGAGTGCCGAAGAATTGATGCTTTTGAACTCTGGTGCTGGCGAAGACTCTTGAGAGTCCCTTGGACTGCAAGGAGATCCAACCAGTCCCTCTTAAAGAAAATCAATCCTGAATATTCATTGGAAGGACTGATGCTGAAACTCCAATTCTTTGACCACCTGATGTGAAGAATTGACTCATTTGAAAAGACCCTAATGCTGGAAAGATTGAAGGTGGAAGGAGAAGGGGATGACAGAGGACGAGATGGTTGGATGGCATCACTGACTCGATGGACATGAGTTTGAGTAGGTTTCGGGAGTTGGTGACGGACAGAGAAGCCTGGCATGCTGCAATCCATGGGGTCATAAAGAGTCAGACACAAATGAGCAACTGAACTGAACTGAACATCCCCAAGCAAACACTTACTTGTTTTCTGTCATTACAGGTCAATCTACATTTTCTAGGGATTTATACCAATAAAATCATTCAATACATGTCCCCATTTCTCAGAATTATTTCACTCAGAACAAATACTTTGATGTTTATCCATGTTGTTGCATGTATCAATATTTCATTCCTTTTAATTACTAAGCACCAATCCATTTTATGGACACACCAAAATTTATTTTTGCAATTCCATATTGACAGGCTTTTAGGTTGATTTCACATTTTGCCTAATACAAATAAAGATGCTATTAACATTTATAAAGAGGTCTTTTTATGGACATATACCTTTATTTCTCTTGGATAAACACCTAAGAATGGAATGGGTAGATCATACGGTAGATGAATATTTAACATTTGAAGAAAATGTCAAAGTGTTTTCCAAAGTGGTTGTACCATTTTATATTTCCACCAGGAATGTAAAAGTGTTCTAGTTCCTCCATATCCTCACAAACACTTCATATGGTCAACTATTTTGCCCCCTGATTTTAGGCATTTGAACTGGTAGGTAGCGGTATTTCAGTGTTATAATTTTATTTTCCTAATGACTCATGATATCAAATAAATTTAACCTGTCTACTTTCTTTGATGGAGAAGGCAATGGCACCCCACTCCAGTACTCTTGCTTGGAAAATCCCATGGACAGAGGAGCCTGGAAGGCTGCAGTCCACGGGGTCGCTGAGGGTCGGACACAACTGAGCAACTTCACTTTCACTTTCATGCATCAGAGAAGGAAATGGCAACCCACTTCAGTGTTCTTGCCTGGAGAATCCCAGGGATGGGGGAGCCTGGTGGGCTGCCGTCTCTGGGGTCACACAGAATTGGACATGACTGAAGCGACTTAGCAGCAGCAACTTTATTTGAAGTGTTTGTTCACACCTCTTTTGCTCATCTTTAACCACTTGTTTATATTCTTATTTCAAACCTTGAAAATTCTTTTTATATTTTAGAAATAAGTCCTTTATTAGTCTGTGGCTCATCTTTTTAAATTTCTTAAAAGTATATTTATAAGGACAGTAGTTTTAAATTTTGATGAAGTTAAATTATTTTTTCCTTCTTTATAAATCATGCTTTTGGTGTCATAACTAAGAAATCGTTTCTAACACAAGGTTACAAGGTTTCCTCTCTCTTCTCTTTTCAGGTCTCCTGAAGATTCTGAGACAGCTATGATGGCCATTAATTGCTAAAGGGCTTCTGATACAAGAAACTACCCTCTTGGCTTCATGCTGTACACCATTCAAAAAATAATTGCTGGTTTCACACTGCACTCTCCTAGAGATGGAAGGTCTCACAGACCCTGAGCCTGTGGCCCTCCATATTCAGTTACCCATTAGGCTTTGGATCATGGAAACTACATTCCATAAGAGGCTTTTTAGTTCCTCTTCACTTTCTGCCATAAGGGTGGTGTCATCTGCATATCTGAGGTTATTGATATTTCTCCCAGCAATCTTGATTCCAGCTTGTGCTTCTTCCAGCCCAGCATTTCTCAGATGTACTCTGCATAGAAGTTAAATAAGCAGGGTGACAATATACAGCCTTGACATACTCTTTTTCCTATTTGGAACCAGTCTGTTGTTCCATGTCCAGTTCTAACTGTTGCTTCCTGACCTGCATACAGGTTTCTCAAGAGGCAGGTCAGGTGGTCTGGTATTCCCATCTCTTTCAGAATTTTCCACAGTTTATTGTGATCCACACAGTCAAAGGCTTTGGCATAGTCAATAAAGCAGAAATAGATGTTTTTCTGGAACTCTCTTGGTTTTTCGATGATCCAGCAGATGTTGGCAATTTGATTTCTGGTTCCTCTGCCTTTTCTAAAACCAGCTTGAACATCGGGAAGTTCACAGTTCACGTATTACTGAAGCCTGGCTTAGAGAATTTTGAGCATTACTTTAATAGCATGTGAGATGAGTGCAATTGTGCAGTAGTTTGAGCATTCTTTGGCATTGCCTTTCTTTAGGATTGGAATGAAAACTGACTTTTTCCAGTCCTGTGGCCACTGCTGAGTTTTCCACAATTGTTGGCATATTGAGTGTAGCACTTTCACAGCATCATCTTTCAGGATTTGAAATAGCTCAACTGGAATTCCATCACCTCCACTAGCTTTGTTCATAGTGATGCTTTCTAAGGCCCACTTGACTTCACATTCCAGGATGTCTGGCTCTAGGTCAGTGATCACACCATCGTGATTATCTTGGTCATGAAGATCTTTTTTGTACAGTTCTTCTGTGTATTCTTGCCACCGCTTCTTAATATCTTCTGCTTCTGTTAGGTCCATACCATTTCTGTCCTTTATTGAGCCCATCTTTACATGAAATGTTCCCTTGGTATCTCTAATTTTCTTGAAGAGATCTCTAGTCTTTCCCATTCTGTTGTTTTCCTCTATTTCTTTGCATTGATCTCTGAGGAAGGCTTTCTTATCTCTTCTTGCTATTCTTTGGAACTCTGCATTCAGATGCTTGTATCTTTCCTGTTCCCCTTGCTTTTCACTTCTATTCTTTTCACAGCTATTTGTAAGGCCTCCCCAGACAGCCATTTTGCTTTTTTGCATTTCTTTTCCATGAGAATGGTCTTGATCCCTGTCTCCTGTACAATGTCACAAACCTCCACCCTTAGTTCACCAGGCACTCTATCTATCAGATCTAGTCCCTTAAATCTATTTCTCACTTCCACTGTATAATCATTACGGATTTGATTTAGGTCATACCTGAATGGTCTATTGGTTTCCCCTACTTTCTTCACTTTAAGTCTGAATTTGGCAATAAGGAGTTCATGATCTGAGCCACAGTCAGCTCCCGGTCTTGTTTTTGCTGACTGTATAGAGCTTCTCCATCTTTGGCTGCAAAGAATATAATCAGTCTGATTTCGGTGTTGACCATCTGGTGATGTCCATGTGTAGAGTCTTGTGTTGTTGGAAGAGGGTGTTTGCTATGACCAGTGTATTCTCTTGGCAAAATTCTATTAGCCTTTGCCCTGCTTCATTCTGTATTCCAAGGCCAAATTTGCCCATTACTTCAGGTGTTTCTGGAGTTGCTACTTTTGCATTCCAGTCCCCTATAATGAAAAGGACATCTTTTTTGTGTGTTAATTCTAAAAGGTCTTGTAGGTCTTCATAGAACTGTTCAACTTCAGCTTCTTCAGCATTACTGGTTGGGGCATAGACTTGGATTACTGTGATATTGAATGGTTTGCCTTGGAAATGAACAGAGATCATTCTGTTGCTTTTGAGATTGCATCCAAGTACTGCATTTCAGACTCTTTTGTTGACCATGATGGCTACTCCATTTCTTCTAAGGGATTCCTGCTCACAGTAGTAGATATAATGGTCATCTGAGTTAAATTCACCCATTCCAGTCCATTTGAGTTCCCTGATTCCTAGAATGTTGACGTTCACTCTTGCCATCTCCTGTTTGACCACTTCCAATTTGCCTTGATTCATGGACCTGACATTCCAGGTTCATATGCAATATTGCTCTTTACAGCCTCGGACCTTGCTTCTATCACCAGTCACATCCACAGCTGGGTATTGTTTTTGCTTTGGCTCCATCCCTTCATTCTTTCTGGAGTTATATCTCCATTGATCTCCAGTAGCATATTGGGCCCCTACTGACCTGGGGAGTTCCTTTTTCAGTATCCTATCGTTTTGCCTTCTCATACTGTTAATGAAGAAACCCAAGTAAGATGGTAGGTGTTGTGAGAGGGCATCAGAGGGTAGACACACTGAAACCATACTCACAGAAAACTAGTCAATCTAATCACACTAGGACCACAGCCTTGTCTAACTCAGTGAAACTAAGCCATGGTGTGTGGGGCCATCTAAGACAGGCGGGTCCTGGTGGAGAGGTCTGACAGAATGTGGTCCACTGGAGAAGGGAATGGCAAGCCACTTCAGTATTCTTGCCTTGAGTTCTGCTCTAGGATGCAGTTAAGTTACTTAGAAACAGTTTGACCTTTCTACATCTTGCTTTTCATATTTGTCAGGCAAGGCCAGAGCACGATCTAAAGCTTATTATTTCCTACAACTGAGATAAGACTCTTCTAAGTACTCTATCTAATAATGAATTAGGAAAATTTCCAGTCTGACAATGTGAAGCAAGAACTATTTCCAACCATGTGTGATGCTGGATAGTGTCCCCTCTAATCCTTTCAGGTGGTTCTTTGCCTGGCATTGAGTAAGTCCTTCACACATGCACTGATCAGTATTTTGCTAAATGCCCCAAGGGGGGCCTCCAGAGGATTTCTGGAATTCTCTTGTTGTTTAGTAATCTACAATACAGTACCTATTCTGTGAACTATCTATGGGTCAGTCTCTCCAGACCTTCATCACTTTGTCCTTGGCTCAGGAAATCAGCCATGATTTTGCCTGTCTGCCCCACGTTGAGCCGCAGCCTGGACATTCCCTCAAGGCAGTAAGCTGAGACACTAGGAGGATTCACTGTTTTGTTTCCTGTCTCTTAGACATTCCTGCTGGAGAAGGCAATGGCACCCCACTCCAGTACTCTTGCCTGGAAAATCCCATGGACGGAGGAGCCTGGTAGGCTGCAGTCCATGGGGTTGCTAAGGATTGAACACGACTGAGCGACTTCACTTTCACTTTTTCACTTTCATGCATTGGAGAAGGAAATGGCAACCCACTCCAGTGTTCTTGCCTGGGGAATCCCAGGGACGGGGGAGCCTGGTGGGCTGCCATCTATGGGGTCGCATAGAGTCAGACACGACTGAAGCGACTTTCCTGCTCTCCTGTTTGACATCCAATATCATTGGAGACCGTTGGCTTTTTTCTTTCGTCTGGATTTTTAAAGTACTTCAGACTAGCAAGTAAATCCGTTTCTTGTTACTTTCTCTTGGTTAGAAGCAAAAGTCTTAAATTTCTCCTAGAGTAACTTGTTGGAGAAGGCAATGGCACCCCACTCCAGTACTCTTGCCTGGAAAATCCCATGGATGGAGCCTGGTAGGCTGCAGTCCACGGGGTCACGAAAAGTCAGACACGACTGAACGACTTCACTTTCACTTTTCATTCCATGCATTGGAGAAGGAAATGGCAACCCACTCCAGTGTTCTTGCCTGGAGAATCCCAGGGACGGGGAGCCTGGTGGGCTGCCATTTATGGGGTGGCACAGAGTCAGACACGAATGAAGCGACTTAGCAGCAGCAGTAGCAGCGTAACTTGTACTAATGCTCCTCTTTAGATACAACTGCCCTGTTATCTCTCTTCTTTTCTCTGGCTTCAATTATACCATGACCTTCTTTTATGGAATTCCATCAAATACAGTGTTTTGTCCTTAGTTTCTTTAAATCAATTTATCTTTTCTTTCCTTGTCATTTGTCTCTTCAAGAGTAAAATTCTAACCTGCATGCCTGGCTCAGTCATGTCTAACTCTTTGTGACTCCATGGACTATAGCCCCCAGGCTCCATTATCTATGGAATTTTCCAGGCAAAAATACTGGATTTGGTTGCCCTTTCCTACTCCAGGGGAATCTTCCTAACCCAGGGATTGAGCTCAGGACTCTTGAGTCTCTTAAATTGGCAGGTAGATTCTTTACCACTGTGCTACCTGAGAAGACCAAAATTCTTACTTATCTAGTTCCAATTCTCTATTTTTTGTATTACTTACCCTATTGGCAAGTTAATGCATTCATTAATACAGTCCTTTCTTCATTTATTCTCTGTGTGTGTGCACAAAGGAGAGCTTATATGTACTTGATATAAAGTTATGTGATCCAATATCAGTCAGTTCAGTTCAGTCACTCAGTTGTGTCCGACTCTTTACGACCCCATGGACTGCAGGATGCCAGGCCTCCCTGTCTATTGCCAAGTTCCGGAGTTTACTCAAACACATGTCCATTGGGTCAGTGATGCCATCCAACCATTTCATCCTCTGTTGCCCCCTTCTCCTCCTGCCCTCAATCTTTCCCAGCATCAGGGTGTTTTCAAATGACCCAGTTCTTTGCATCAGGTGGCCAAAGTATTGGAGTTTCAAAGTATTGGAGTGATCCAATATAAATACCTACTCTTTCTGCTACATGTGACATACTACCTAAGGATGACTAGCCTGGAGGTGCCATCTTTTAGGAAACTAGAGTCATGTGAAGACTGAGAAACCTTCATGTTTCTTCATTTTTTCTGACGTAATGCTAATTTTTGTAATTCCTGGGTTGGATGAAGCACAAGCTGGAAACAAGATGGCTGGGAGAAATAGCAATAACCTCAGATATGCAGATGACACCACCCTTATGGCAGAAAGTGAAGAAGAACTAAAAAGCCTCTTGATGAAAGTGAAAGAGGAGAGTGAAAAAGTTGGCTTAAAGCTCAACATTCAGAAAACTAAGATCATGGCATCTGGTCCCATCACTTCATGGCAAATAGATGGGGAAACAGTGGAAACAGTGGCTGACTTTATTTTGGGGTGCTCCAAAATCACTGCAGATGGTGATTGCAGCCATGAAATTAAAAGACTCTTATTCCTTGGAAGGAAGGTTATGACCAACCTAGATAGCATATTAAAAAGCAGAGACATTACTTTGTCAACAAAGGTCCGTCTAGTCAAGGCTATGGTTTTTCCAGTGGTCATGTATGGATGTGAGATTTGGACTATAAAGAAAACTTAGCACCAAAGAATGGATGCTTTTGAACTGTGGTGTTGGAGAAGACTCTTGAGAGTCCCTTGGACTGCAAGGAGATCCAACCAGTCCATCCTAAAGGAGATCAGTCCTGGGTGTTCATTGGGAGGACTAATGCTGAAGCTGAAACTGCAATACTTTGGCCATGTGATGCAAAGAGCTGACTCAGTGGAAAAGACCCTGATGCTGGGAAAGATTGGGGGCAGGAGGAGAAGGGAACAACAGAGGATGAGATGGTTGGAAGGCATCACCGACTCAATGGACATGGGTTTGGGTGGACTCCAGGAGTTGGTGATGGACAGGGAGGCCTGGTGTGCTGTGGTTCATGGGGTCACAAAGAGTCAGACATGACTGAGGAACTGAACTAAACTGATTGTAATTATATAAAGCAAAATAGTAATTTACTATATTAAATACAATGTTACAGTACAGATGTATGAGGTAGAAAAGTTACTTTTAAAATTGGAGATTGCTAGAATTAAATGACATAATTTAAGAATACATAGTAGATTAGTTAAATGATGGCATATCCATAAAGGGGAATGGTTTAGAGATTTAAAATAATATTAGAGAAAAAAAAGTTGATGACATGGGAAAGTGCTCGATATTATTGAGGGGAAAATGTAGTTAAACTGCTCACATGATATGATTGATATATATTAATATGCCATTGTCATAGAAAATTCTGGAGGAAATTCTAAAAGTTAAACTTGATTAATAGTAAATGTATAGGAGATTTTCTTTCCTTTTGTTCTACATGTGTTCTCTCAACGTTAACAAATATGACAAGAATTACTTTTATTATTATTTCTGTGGTAGAAAAAGTATAAACAAAAATTAGCTAAAATTGTTAGCACAGGTTTGCTAAAAAGTAAGCACTGAATAATATTAATTGGCTCATCTCTTTAATATCCTCTTCCTCCACTATGTAAGCTGCTGCTTTATTACACACTGCCTTTAAGTGTATATGTATATATTGTGAATAATATACAAGATTATAAATTACTTGAGTACAAGGTCATAGTTCTTTCTACTATTCTTGACTTCAACTAATGTAGTGCTGGACTTCTCATATGGATAAAATATGTATTTGTTGATATTTGGGGTTATTTTTCTTATTTTGTCCTTAATTCTTTTTTCATTGGATAGTGTGGATTGAATAAGAAACAATTTCTTTGATATTTTGTAACTTTAAAAAGATAATTTGAAAATGTATAAGCATACTTTCTTTTTTAATTTAATCTCACTTCAGAAAGTTGCAAAAACCTCTCAGTTGGGCGTGAATTACTTTTGATTATGTGTGATTATTTATTTTTTTTCTTCCTTTTTTTACACAAGTTATTGGATTTGTGCTTGAAGTCATTCCAGGAATAAGGCTTTTTAAAAAAATCTATTGACAGAATTCAATTTCTGCCTGCCATAATACAGATGAAGGGAGGGAAAACACATGAGGAGCTTGCCACTTCATCCAATGACTTCATTCTGCAGCATAAAATCATTACTAACCTCTGCAACACTTAATTAATTGAAATTACTCCAGCAGCGGGATTCTGTGGTGAAGAGGTTCCTAGTAGTTACATGTGATTCATCTTAAACTTAGTTAAAAACTGAAAGGTGCTTAAATATATATCAATGAATGAAAAATGAAGACCCTGTTGAATTTAGTCAATCATTTGCCTCCTTTTTCTACTTCTCCTGTACCATATTTTTCCTTTCAGATTTTGATTAAGTAATCTATTATTTATTTTAATTAATTAATCTATTTATTTATTTTGTCAAATGGACATTCTAAATACTTTTGGTTAGTATACATAAAGTAACAAATGTTGATTAGTCTTCCTAAACATACCCCACACAAACTTCAATAAATATTAATTGTTTTGGGATAAAGTCTGAAGAACTTAACAATCCAGTTAAGGCTTTCTTTCCTCTCCCTTGATCTTTAATTTATATCCAACACTGTTTATTGCAATCAGTTTGGTTAACTGTCTCTTTAGCATAGATATTCCTCAAGTGCTTAAAATTAGTTGCAAATCATGGTGGTCCTGGAATTGAATACTTGAAAAAAAGAAAAAAAAAGCAGTCCTTGCCTTCAAGGAACTCAAAGAGATAAGTAAAACTGGATTGTCACAGCACAGGAGGTAAGTTCTATGGGTGAGGAATGTGTGCAGCTCACTGTCAGAACTCAGAAAACTGACAAATAACTAAGATTTTGGCAATGGTAGCACATACAAAATCTGATAAGATTTTGTTATTTTGCTTGACCAGTGCAAGCAGCTATAACAAGTACATGAAGGTGAATGTAAACTCTTAGCTATGAAGGCAGACGTGATTCTTCAAGCATGTAGAAGACATCATAGTTTGTAAACTCATAGCATGAAATAGTCTTTTTGTGTTCTCTTCTAATTCTCAGGATTTCATTAATTCTAGAAGATAAATTGCTGATGTTCAGTCGGTCGTGTCCGACTCTTTGCGACCCCATGGACTGCAGCACACCTGTCCATCACCAGCTCCTGGAGCTTGCTCAAACTCATTTCCATTGAGTTGGTGATGCCATCCAACCATCTCATCTTCTGTCAGCCCCTTCTCCTCCTGCCTTCAATCTTTCCCAGCATCAGGGTCTTTTCCAATGAGTCGGTTCTTCACATCAGGTGGCCAAAGTATTGGAGTTTCAGCTTCAGCATCAGTCCATCCAAGGAATATTCAGGACTGATTTCCTTTAGGATGGACTGCTTGGACCACCCCAGAAACTCTTAAGAATCTTCTCCACACCACAATTCAAAAGCAACAATTCTTTTGTGCTCAGCTCAGACGGTAAAGCCTCTGCCTACAATGTGGCAGACCCGGGTTCTATCCTTGGGTCAGGAAGATCCTCTGGAGAAGGAAATGGCAACCCACTCCAGTACTCTTGCCTGGAAAATCCCATGGACGGAGGAGCCTGGTAGGCTACAGTCTATGGGGTCGCAAAGAGTTGGACACGACTGAGCAACTTCACTTTCTTTCAGCTTTCTTTATAGTCCAACTCTCACATCAATTCATGACTAATGGAAAAACCATAGCTTTGACTAGACAGACATTTGTCAGCAAAATAATGTCTCTGCTTTTTAATATGCTGTCTAGTTTGGTCATACCCTTTCTTTCAAAGAGCAAGTGTCTTTTAGTTTCATGGCTGCAGTCACCATCTGCAGTGATTTTGGAGCCCAAGAAATAAAGTCTGTCGCTGTTTCCATTGTTTCCCCATCTATTTGCCATGAAGTGATGGGACCAGATGTCATGATCTTAGTTTTTTGAATGTTGAGTTTTAAACCCATCTTACTGGGGCTTCTCCTTTGCCCTTGGACATAGGGTATCATTTTTTGGTGGGATCCAACAAGCCTCTTGATGAAAGTAAAAGAGGAGAGTGAAAAAGTTGGCTTAAAGCTCAACATTCAGAAAATGAAGAGTTTTCTGTAAGAGTTACAGAAGTAAGTGCATGTCCTTCTACTCCACCCTCTTAGTATGGTACAGATATAACTAGAGAGACTCAATTGGATAGTATAGCTAAAAAGTTCTAAGATTGCATGGTCATACTTAATTAACATAAAACTCAACCCATATCTGAGATGCCAAATAAAAGGAATATGGGACTTAGAATCAATTTTTTTTAACTGACTGAGTTTGTATTAATTAGTGTGACCTTGATTTGAGACATAGATTCAGTTGCCTAGAAAGATCAGAATATCAAGGTTGACGGTCCAATGGGTTTTAAATCTAGCTCTGCATTTGTTTCTATCTGTATACATTTCACAAGTATTGATGCAAAGTACAACTGTGGTCCTTTTTAGTCACTTTAATATGTGGTTGTATTAAGCAAGGGAACAGAATCTAAAGCAATAATAGCTCTATTTTTCTGGCAACAGTTGCCCCAGACAATGAGTCAAAATAATGGTGCTCACTGAGGGCCGTGTAAGGGCCATGCAGTGACCAAGGGGCTCAGAAGGAAGACAGCTATGGAAGGGAACCAACAGAGCAAAGCAAAAATGCTGCTAAAAGAACTCGGAGTTGATTTGTATTACGTTTAATTCAAATAATAGTTACATATTATACCAAAGGAAGTGGTGAGCAATAAAATGAAGAGATGATGGGTATATTCCAACCATTCTGATACCATAGCCATTTAGAATGGTTTAAGTAATTTTTAAAATTATAATAGTAATATGAGAGCATCACAGAATCTTTGAGAAGCCAAATTTTTCTTTTTTTTTTTGTTGGATCATTAACCCACCAACACAATCACTATTCATTTGTGCTTATCATCTGAAAAAAATATTTATCATAGGCATATGTCTTTTATAATGGCAATCATGGTATACATAACAACTTTATTTTGTTCTTTTTTCACATTTAATTATATAAGCATGCTTTCAAAGATGCTAAATTGTTTTCATAATTACATGGTTAAATTCTGCATGATATTCACTTTACTCATCCCATTTTGTTGGGTTTGGGATTGAAGGTATAAGTTTTTGTTTTTGTCACTTTTTTGTTTTTAAAAATAACATCACTGTGTTGTACACACAGGTTTTATCCAAAATTGTGGGTAGTTACTCAGGATAAACTCTCAGAAATATATGTTTTATGCTAAAGGGTCTGAATATTTTACAACCATTTCTAATATACATTGCCAAAATAATGTGTGAAAAAAATTGTTGGTTTAGAATGTATTTATATATGTTTTTTACTTATAGCACAAATGTTTCACAGTAAAATTTCAGAAAAAAATGAAATTAAAACCATTATCAAAGCTAATGTACAATATAGTAAAGATAGAGGAGAAACATATATGCAACAAAACAAGACAAGGTTGGTGTAGCAGAAAGCAAGTAAATGATCAAAGACTACTGTAGCTATGTCAAAAGGACTCGAAAGTCTATCCTGAAGAGGCTAAAAATAGGGCAATTTGAGCATTTCTGAAGCTGCAATTTTTTCAAGTTCTTTTGTGGATCAGGATCCAGTCCAAGTTTACTCACTTTATTTCCTTATCATGTCTCCTTTAAACTTTTGATGTTTTTGAGGTGCCCTGGCTGGTAACTCGGAGAAGGCAATGGCACCCCACTCCAGTACTCTTGCCTGGAAAATCCCATGGACGGAGGGGCCTGGTGGGCTGCAGTCCATGGAGTCGCTAGGAGTTGGACACGACTGAGCGACTTCACTTTATTGTTTCACTTTCATGCATTGGAGAAGGAAATGGCACCCCACTCCAGTGTTCTTGCCTGGAGAATCCCAGGGATGGCGGAGCCTCGTGGGCTGCCATCTATGGGGTCGCACAGAGTCGGACACGACTGACACAACTTAGCAGCAGCAGGAGCAGCAGGCTGGTAACTGCATAACTTTTCTTTAAAATAAAAATAAATACATTGATTAAAACATCTTTTGAGAATTTAGAATTTGGTGCATAAAAGTCCCTTTGGAAATTTGACAATGGAGGGTTGGATAACAGCTGTGCTGAGGACTAGCTTTTTAGCGTCTGAGATAAACACCCTTGACTGCCTTAGATTGTCCGTCCTAGTTAATCTGATCTGCCCAGTATTTCACTATGTTGCATGTTATAATAAAGAATTATGCTTAGCAGCATATCAGTGTCTTCTCCTTAGTAATCCAAATTGCTCTGGATTTGTCCTAGTGATATGGGAGACATAGACCTTGTTCTTGCCAGGTCCTGTTCTGTGCTGTGCTCTTCGTTTTTTCACCAGCATCTCAGAGGGATGCTGAAGACTGGAGAACCTGCCAAGCTGGTATATGTGGTTCTCAAATTTTAGTGTGATCGGAGTCAGCTAGACGTCTTATTAGAACACAGATTGTTGGCCCTCATGCCCGGAGACTCTTCAGTTCAGTCGCTCAGTCATGTCCAACTCTTTGCGACCATATGGACTGCAGCCCACCAGGCTTCCCTGTCCTTCACCAACTCCCGGAGCTTGGTCAAACTCATGTCCATCAAGTAGGTGATGCCATCCAACCATCTCATCCTCTGTCGTCCCCTTCTCCTCCTGCCTTCAATCTTGCCCAGGATTAAGGTCTTTTCCAATGAGTCAATTCTTCACATCAGGTGGCTAAAGTATTGGAGTTTCAGCTTCAGCATCAGTCCTTCCAATTAATATTCAGGACTGATTCCCTTGAGGATGGACTGGTTGGATCTCCTTGAAGTCCAAGGGACTCTCAAGAGTCTTCTCCAACATCACAGTTCAAAAACATCAATTCTTTATAGTCCAGCTCTCACATTCGTACATGATTACTGGAAAAACCAAAGTTTTGACTGGACAGACCTTTGTTGGCAAAGTAATGTGTCTACTTTTTAATATGCTGTCTAGGTTGGTCATAGCTGGTTCAGTAGAAATGTGGTGACCTACAAAGCCTATTGCAGAGAGCGTGCATGCATGTCTGACTCTTTGCAACCCTATGGACTATAGCCTGCCAGGCTTCTCTGTTCAGGGGATTCTCCAGGCAAGAATCTTCTGGATCCTGGGATCAAACCCGTGTCTCTTATGGCTCCTGAATTGGCAGGCGGGTGCTTTACCACTAGCGCCATCTGAGGAGGGTGCAGCTCCCCTGACAGGATAAGGCTACTTTGTGCATGCTTGTGTAAATGCTCCCATTCAGGAATGTGCATTTCTAACAAGTTCCCAAGGAAAGCTGATGCTGTCATTCCTGGGACCACCTCTAAGCACCACAGTAATTTTTTTGTTTGTTTTGTTTAGTCACAAGTTGTGTCCAACTCTTTGTGACCCCATGGACTATAGCCTACCAGGCTTCCTTTGTCCATGGAATTTTCCAGGCAAGAATACTGAGGTGGGTTGCTATTTCCTTCTCCAGGGAATCTTCCTGACCCAGGGATCAAACGCTCATCTCTGACATCTCCTGCATGGGCAGGTGGATTCTGAGCCACTGAGCCACCTGGGAAGCCAAGCAAAAACAATGAAGTGGAGCAAATAGCCTTAAGTCAAACAAACCTGACAAACTCCACCATTTACAATTTACATGATCTTAGAATTCCATTCCCAAGTCAAAGGGATGTGAACTTTCTTGAGAATCTTATGAAGAGTCAAGAAAGTAAAGTTTCTAAATCTCATGGTTGTCTGAGAGTGATCAATACTTATGCTGCTTATTGACTTTTCACTCAACCTGGGGCTACCTTGGGCATGATCTCCTGCATTCACTCTGAAACTGGAACATTTATGATGATCTTATATTATAATCTGGGTTTGATTTGTTTTTTTTAAAACTGATAGTCCAGAAGTGCAGTCAACTCCCCAACCACATTAGTTTCCAAGATCTCTTACTCCAGGGCCCCACCTGCTAAAACTTAGGCCAAGTTCATGTTTAGGGGTTTCTGAAAAACCTCCAAATATCCCCCCTCTCAAAATGCAGAGTCACAAGTTCAGGCTTAAGGAAGCCATACAGACACTCTCAACTCTCTTAATTGAATGCAGGCAGTTGACATTTGGCCACTGGATTATAAAGAAGGGTAAGCAGTGGTCACTCCTCATAACATTTGGTCTTGAAATCAACTGTAATGAAATTGTCCTCTTGCCTATGTGCCTTTTATGTCTCTCAGTGAGTACTTGGAGTTTTAGGTCCGATAATCCCTTTGGTTTTTCAAAGGTTGTTGAATCACCCACTAAGCTCAAACAATAACATGTTTGCAGTAACATAACATCCTTCTCCACTTTCAAAACCCTCCTCCATACCCACCTGTTCTTCAAAGCACTTCCTCTTGCAATAACTACCTAACTCTCTGTGTACGACTACCCTGCATCCGTCTCTATTGTTTTGGCCTGTGCAGTCCAATGTCACACCTTTCATCTGTAAGTTCCCTGTTGAGAGCTTTTGTTCTTTGGGCACACTATAACACCTCTTACATAGCTCGGGGCACATAGCTGCTGTGTATAATAACAATGATCTTAATGAGAACCAACAGTAAATAACAAACACAACAACAGATACAGTATCATATGACAACGTGGATCACAAAACCAGCCTGGCAATCAGAGTCCTTTGGGACTCTTCCAAAGCACTTTGTGAGAAGTAGCAGCAGTGGACTCTGCAGGCTCTCCACTGGGGCTGCCGGAGAGGTCCCTGACCTACTCTGTGATGTGGCAGAAATGCTTGGCTCTGCAGAAGACAAATGCAAGGCCACACTCTGTGTTCAGGAATGCTCTGGACTCAGTGCTATAAATAATAATAAAGATAAATAATAAAAAAAGTGAAATGTTTTAAATGAAAGGTGATGCACTGTGAACTTAACACACTGGCCCTTTAGCCTTTCTGTTAACAAGGTAATCTGATTGCCATTGATTTTTTTCACCTCTGTTACTAAGAAGGTGATGAAATGGTGTCCACACAGATGTATTGAATCAGATACTAAACAAAGAGCAACATAAAGAACTATTATCAGCCACCTTGCTTTCAGCCTGCTGATTATGACATTACTGGAAAGACAAGGTCTGGTTGACTTAAAAAATAAAGCAGGGGGAGGGGTGTAGATAAAAGGAATGAAACAGGTAAGTTTCTTCTGAATAGATGTATGTTAATTTCAGAAGATTTTCACAAAGAGCTCTTTCTCTGCTCCACAGGTTTAAAAGGGACCATTTCTACTTCTGCAGTTCTCTGATAGGCATTCTAGTGTGATCTAATTAACTACTTTTATTATGCCATGGAGAAAATAGTATGGTAGAGATGTCACTAATACACATGTTTTTGCTGTATAGACTGTTATTGGGTATTGTGCAGAAAGAATTGTTAACAGCCTTTTGGGGAATCTCAAAGGAGCCCCCAAGAGTAAGACTCTTAAATACTTTGAGAGAAAGGCTACATTTCCAACCTGTCAATGAACCTTATATGTGCTTTGTGATGACTGATTAAAAGACCTGACTTGAAATGTATGACAAGAATGAAATGAGTTTATGAATGCTAACTTCATGGCTTATGCTGAATTAGTTTTCTAATCGTAAATATGTCCAGATTTTATTGGGTTTTTTTTTTTTTTTTTTGCATTTTCCTTAGCCTAGTTGCCAAAGTCCATGATAAAGATATGTAAGCAACTTTCATATGTGTGAACATATGCTTTTGCCTAGATAAGAATGTCTCTGTTATCTTATGACCTTCGATGACGTATGTTTCTATGGTAATATCTCATATGGCATTTTCTCAAGGGCAGTGCTCCAACTCCTCTGCCCTGCCCAAGATTGGCAGCCATTGCTAATTGACTGTGAAAGTGGAAAATGCAGTGGTGTGAAGAGATCTTTTTTGGAAACTCCAGTCCAGTTTGGGAAAGGTAGTCAACTGAGGCGGAACAAGTTCAACCATGCTCTCAGCCCATATGGTGGTTCTAAAACCATGTAGAATAATTCACAAAGAAAACCACAGGTCACTACAATTGACGATGATAATTTCAACGGGTGGATTGAATGCCTCAGTGAAAATAGTAAAATTAAATTTGTTGGCCCTCACGCATCATTCTTTTCAGCCTCTTACAGGCAAGGGTCTTGAGAGAAATCAGGCCTGACAATAGAGAAAAATGTAAAAAGAGGTGTAATAAGTTAGAAGATAAATTCCAAATAGGGTGGAAATGTATCAAGAGGAAAACTGGAGAAATAAAAAACAGATAATTTGTAAAGTCAGGGTAAAAGCAGAACACCCTTCTTACATTTGACCTTTTTTTTTTTTCCTTTCTTTTTTCTGCATGATGCACCAAAAAGGTAAAGACTTCTTGTCCTTCGTTGAAATGTATTCGGGTGCAGCCAATACTGTAGAAAGTGGAAGGTTTTTGAAAAGTAGTGGAAAAGTAGTCAAATTGGAACATGTATCACCTTCTCTCTGAGGACTTGTTAAAGGGATTCCTGGATCCCATTTCCAGAGGTTTAGATTTGCATTTCTATCAAGGTCTCAGATGGAATCAATGCTGTTGGCTATAGAAATATCTTTGGGGCATCCGTGAGCTTTAAGATTTTTGACAGGGAAAATGTCTTTGAGGTCTATCAATATGGTAGATATCCAAACAGCAGAGATTTGCTTTAAAGTATCAGCGTTACCACTTTCTAACTTGGATAACTAATATTAAATTTCAGTGACCTCATCTGCAAAATTCAAATGTGTGTGCTCAGTTGCTAAGCCATGTCTGACTCTTTGCTACCCCAAGGACTTGTAGCCCACCAGGCTCATCTGTGCATGGGGTTTTCTAGGCAAGAATACTGGAGTGGGTTGCCATTTCCTCCTCCAGGGAATCTTTCCCACCCAGGGATTGAACCCACACCTCCTGTGTCTCCTTTACTGGCAAGTAAATTCTTTACCACTGAGCCACCTGGGAAGCTTCCCAAATTCAAATATTGTCTATACAAATTAAATGAGATAACTTAGAAAAAGCAGCATACTCTAAATCTAGCAAATGCATATTAAGATATGCTTCCTTTAACTTCTTTGATTGAATTGCAGATGTCTAGCTTTGGGGGATGGAGAAGGAAATGGCAACCCACTCCAGTGTTCTTGCCTGGAGAATCCCAGGGATGGCGGAGCCTCGTGGGCTGCCGCCTATGGGGTCGCACAGAGTCGGACACGACTGAAGCGACTTAGCAGCAGCAGCAGCAGCTTTGGGGGAGAGGAATTGGAGTCCAAAGCAAAGAACTGGTATTAGTGGTTTCTATCACAATAAGAAGAAAATGACTTATTTTAAACGTGTTAATTAAAATTATTCCATTGACTAGAGCTGCCCCTGGGAAATTTTGGGTGGCCAGAGGTATTCAGAAGGGTAAGGGACTTCAGTAAGAATTAGCAGGCTAAATATACTTGGGAATAACGGTTGTGTGTTGTGTTCTACTTATAAAATACTTAGTGCATTGATGACATTAATACCAACACATATGTTTTTATTTCTCAAGGGGAATTTTAACTGATTTTGAATGTTTAACAGCCACATGATTTTAAGATCAGCAGTTACAAACCTCAAATGAACATGCCAGGGCAGGGACAAAAGAAGATGCTTTGATACAAGGTTGTTTTCTCAACTAACACAACAACTTATATCAGAAGTCTTGCAAAATTCACACATGATGATGCAGAGGTTTCAGCTTGGGAAGAACAGCATAAGGGAAATCAGGAACATAGAATAAATCAAGATTACATGTAAAGACAATCATTAAGACATTATTAGTATTATCCAAAAAGGAAAGTGAATGAAAGAGAAATGGTTGATTCAATTACAACACATTAAGTGAGAACACCAAAGTGGAATAAGATCACAGCTATAAAGAGAGAACTGGCTTTTATTCCTAGGATTTCATCACTGACTAGAAGTAGAATCTTGAGTCAGTCGTTCTTGACAGGAGGTGATTATGCTGCACAGAGACCTTTCCCAATGCCTATATATATATATATATAGTCACCGCTGGGGAGGGAGGGTCCCTGGCATTTAGTGGACTTGAGATGCTGCTACAACCCACAATGCACAGGACAGCCCCCACAACAAAGAATTATTTAGCTCAAAATGTCAGTAGGGCTGAGGTTGGGAAACTCTGCCTCAAATAAATTCTATAACTTCTCTAAATGTCTTTTTATGTTTAAATCTAAAAATAAAACCCAATAATACCTATTAAATAGGGTTGTTTGGGAATTAAATGAGATGATCTATGAAGCAAATATGGTCTGGCTTTTTTGTCAGTTTCTAGTGAAAGTTGATATGATTTATCTATTACTACTCAATGACATCTTTAGGAATAAAAAAGGAATGTAGCAACTAACTGAATTTTGTCCTTCCTCGACTTTTTGATTTTTTCCAAACTTTCTCCAATGAATAGAGAGAAAGTAATCTTAATTTAATTTTAACATTTTAATAAATGCAATTTAATTATTTATTTATATCAATTTTATAAGTGATAAACTATTTTAAATGCTATCAAAAGAAGACAATGTTGTGAGGCTACTTACCATGTGTATGTACTATTGTTAAAGAAGTAGGGAATTTGAGGACTTGTATGATAGAGCAGGAGGAGAAGGGGATGACAGAGGATGAGATGGCTGGATGGCATCACTAACTCGATGGACATGAGTCTGAGTGAACTCCGGGAGTTGGTGATGGACAGGGAGGCCTGGCGTGCTGCGATTCATGGGGTCGCAAAGAGTCGGACACGACTGAGTGACTGATCTGATCTGATCTGACGATAGAGCAAATTTAGCAAATATCTTTTTCATTTTGGAAATCATCAGGCGTTACAATATAGCCAGTGAAGCCTGCCAGCATCTAGTACTCAACTAGCAGGATTTATTTTCAAGTTAAATTTTGAAATAATGAAGGTTCTGAGCATGCTGAAGAGACATTCTTAGGTATCATTTTATGCAAAAGCATTACAAGATTAATGATTAGCTAACAGTTGAAAAAAGATAATGGCCACTTTACTGAAGGCTTATAGTTTTTCAGGACACCAACCCTGGGAAAAAAGTAAAGCAATTCTTATTTTATCTATTGTCTATCTATTTACCTATATGTATATCAATACTTTGGCCTCCTGATGTGAAGAGTCGACTCTTTGGACAAGAAGAGCCATACCCAAAGCTCGAACACGTCTCCCCAGTCGCAGGCCAATTCTTTACCATATGAGCCACCAAAGAAGCCCAAGAATACTGGAGTGGGTACCCTTTCCCTTCTCCAGGAGATCATCCCAACTCAGGAATAGAACCAGGGTCTTTTGCATTGCAGACGGCTTCTTTACCAGTTGAGCTACCATGGAAGCCCAAGTCAAGCTATAGGCAACTGAAAAACAACCAATGCAAAGAGAGGTTTCATCTGAATTCCCTTCTCTATCTATGGACAGATTCTCCTAAAGGAACACAATTATCATAAGTCTCATCCTTGACATTTTACCAACCAGGGAAAATTGGCTCCTTACAGGGGAAGAGACTGGAAATCCATGTCGTGCCCAGACAAACTTTGTCACAAGCTATCCTCGGTTCAATTCAGTTCAGTCACTCAGCCATGTCCAATTCTTTGCAACCCCATGAACCGCAGCACACCAGACCTCCCTGTCCATCACCAACTCCTGGAGTTTACCCCAACTTGTATCCATTGAGTCAGTGATGCCATCCAGTCATCTCATCCTCTGTTGTTCCCCTTCTCCTCCTGCCCTCAATCTTTCCCAGCATCAGGGTCTTTTCCAATGACTCAGCTCTTTGCATTAGGTGGCCAAAGTGTTGGAGCTTCAGCTTAGGCATCAGTCCTTCCAATGAACACCCAGGACTGATCTCCTTTAGGATGGACTGGTTGGATCTCCTTGCAGTGCAAGGGACTCTCAAGAGTCTTCTCCAACACCACAGTTCAAAAGCATCAATTCTTCAGTGCTCAGCTGTCTTTATAGGCCAACTTTCACATCCATACATGACCACTGGAAAAACCATAACCTTGACTAGATGGACCTTTGTTGACAAAGTAATGTCTCTCCTGTTTAATATGCTATCTAGGGTGGTCATAACTTTCCTTCCAAGGAGTAAGCTTCTTTTAATTTCATGGCTGCAATCACCATCTGCAGTGATTTTGGAGCCCAGACAAATAAAGTCAACCACTGTTTCCCCATCTATTTGGCCATGAAGTGATGGGACCGGATGCCATGATCTTCGTTTTCTGAATGTTGAGCTTTACGCCAACTTTTTCACTCTCCTCTTTCACTTTCATCAATAGGCTCTTTAGTTCCTCTTCACTTTCTGCCATAAGGGTGATGTCATCTGCATATCTGAGGTTATTGATATTTCTCCCAGCAATCTTGATTCCAGCCTGTGCTTCTTCCAGCCCAGCATTTCTCATGATGTACTCTGTATATAAGTTAAATAAGCAGGGTGACAATATACAGCCTTGACATACTCCTTTCCCTATTTGGATCCAGTCTGTTGTTCCATGTCCAGTTCTAACTGTTGCTTCCTGACATGCATATAGGTTTCTCAAGAGGCAGGTCAGGTGGTCTGGTATTCCCATCTCTTTCAGAATTTTCCACAGTTTATTGTGATCTGCACAGTCAAAGATTTTGGCATAGTCAATAAAGCAGAAATAGATGTTTTTTTGGAACTCTCTTGCTTTTTCCATGATCCAGCGGATGTCGGCAATTTAACCTCTGGTTCTATCTATCCTGCTGCTGCTGCTGTCCAATTTCAGTCGTGTCCAACTCTGTGTGACCCATAGACAGAAGCCCACCAGGCTCCCCCGTCCCTGGGATTCTCTAGGCAAGAACACTGGAGTGGGTTGCCATTTCCTTCTCCAATGCATGAAAGTGAAAAGTGACAGCGAAGTTGCTCAGTCGTGTCCAACCCTCAGCGACCCCATAGACTACAGCCTACCAGGCTCGTCCATCTATGGGATTTTCCAGGCAAGAGTACTGGAGTGGGGTGCCATTACCTTCTCCTCTATCTATCCTACCCCTGTCTATTCTTCTAAGAACTCATCCATCTTTTCTGAAAAGCATTACTCTCCCCTAAGGGACCTCCCTCTTTCCCAGCAAGATTCTGTGTAATTCTGAATGCCAAGTCATTCTTTGAGTTACTCATTTGTTTCCTAAGAGATCTCTGTTCAGTTAGTTAGGCTTCTAATGAAGTTCAGGCCATGGTAACAGCCCCATGAGGTTAGTTGATAGTTGAACATAGTTAGGATTTGAGCTACCCCCACACACACAAAAATCCAGGAAGTGAAATCAAAGTAGGTAGGCAGAGGGATAGGAGGGCCTGAGGGTTATTTCAAGGAAAGAACACTCCAAATTATAAATAAGTGGGCTTGAGAGCCTTGGAGCGTAAACATGGAATAAGACTGCAGTAGACCAAGCTGTGTGCCTACTCTCCCCAACTGTCTTGTATATACCTGAAAGACAGTGAAAGTGAAAGTCGCTCAGTTGTGTCCAACTTGTTGAGACCCCATGGACTACACAGACCATGGAATTCTCCAGGCTAGAATACTGGAGTGGGGAGCCATTCCCCTCTCCAGAGGATCTTCCCAATCCAGGGATCAAACGCAGGTCTCCTGCATTGCAGGCAGATTCTTTATTAGCTGAGCTATGTATCTGAAGGACCAGCTCAAAATGAAATACACTGACAGAGCTCCTTACATACGAGTGTTGTGTCTATCTGTATTTTCACATTTTGTATCTTCTATGTTAGTTATCGAGGAGGTGAAAAGGAATGTTCATAAACAATTATTCTTTTGGTATTTAAAGTGTATGAAAAAAGCACAAACATAGAGTTTTAAAGAAATTGTGCTTATTGGAGGTCCAGACCATTTTTTTCCAAGCCAACCAGGTCTGATACTTTGACAAAGTTAGGGCAAGTACTTAAACTTGTGGGTGGCTCTTCAATTCCAATCTTCAGCCTGTAGGAAGTTCCTTACTAAATATTAGTGTTAGAAACCATCTTGTCTTATACTGGCTTTCATTAAGGATGCTCTGGGAAAATGCAAACCTAAACTGGGAAAGGCTTTTTCTTATTTTTTTAATCAAATAAAACCCCAAATGGATTTTCTTTCCAAGATGTTTTTTTTGTTTGTTTTATCACAATGACCTTTCTAAGAAAAGATGAAGCCAGCCTCAGGTAAAAAGAAATGGCCACATTTCATCCACAGTTAGCCTTCATGACCCCTGAACCTGGTTTTTCTATCTGGACCTCTTTTCATGTACCGTTTCTCGCGGTGTCTGATAAGGGACACACAAGGGCTTGAGCAAGGCAAGACTGGAACTTTGACTTTCATAAAATAGCCGGTAAACAAATTCTGCCCCACTTTAATTGGTGGTGTTATTCCTGTGTTTTCTTTTTAATATGACAAGGCATTGCAAAACTGTAGAATGCAGAGCAGTAAAATAGAGCCATTAAATGAGGCCCTATAACCAGTTGGAGATCCCTAGTTATCATCTATGGTATTATATGTCTTTATATATAATGTATAGGTATATAACTACACGCAACCACACACTTCTGGGTGTTTGCACACAAGCTCTATCGTCTCATCTTTTTTATTTTTCCCTATCTCTAACACAAAAGTCAAGGGGTTTGGGAGCACGCACAAAAAAAGAGATTTCTAAGAGAGCAGACGATTGGGCCAGGGTCATTCGAAAGGGTAATTATTGTTAAATGTCAGGTTAACTCTGAAGGCCTCAGCTCATCCAACTGAGAGCAGATTAGCCCAGATGGAGACATTTTCAACACGGTGCTGTCTGGCCAATCAGAGACAGCTGGGATTAGCCAAATACCTTCTCTCATCTGCTTGCTCACAGAAAGGTCAGTTTCTGCTCATTGCTTCTCTTTTAAGATGTGCTTTTTTTTTTTTTTTTTTAATGGCAGCCGTGTGCAGGAAATCAGGTCCCTTTTATCAGTGAATTAAATATTCAACATCTAAAACCCACTTTTTGAGAGTCAACTTCATTCACTTTCAAGACCACTTTTATCTTTTTTAAGTGCTGAAGATATACTGGCTGCGTGTACACAGTGCATATTTTACCCCTCGCCCTCCCGCTAAGCTGGAGGTCTGCCTGTCGTGTTTTGCGTATTTTCTGAAAGCTTACTTGTTTCATTTCATGCGTTTTCTGCTTTAAGGGCACCGGTTTATGTTTCCTATCATTTTCTTCATAAAAAGATGAGGGTAAAATGAAACTAACCCTGGGGTGCTCTAAAAGATAATCTGTTTTAATGTACAGCTTTTTCTCCCCCTAAGCAACATAAATGAGCACATGCATAAAATCAGTGACACAATGAACAGTAAGAAAAACAAAGATCATGGACTTGTGATTGCCCAAACTGCATGTGCCTGTGTGATGTGTGCACAAACACACACATGCACAATCTACAATTATCCACAGGAGGCCAGGAGATATGTGCTGAATGTATTATTTAATATATTCATACATGAGTACCTGTGTATTCTTAGGAGAAATGTGTGGTACCATTTCTATACGTCTCTTAAAATGTAGTTATTTTCCCACTGTAGAATGCAATCCATGTGAGATGCTGGAACATTCATCTTTTGAAGAATTTCTTATAAAAGCTGAATAAAGATATTGAGAGGAAATCCTTGCCTTGCTGCAAACACGAACCTGTTTTCATTATGTTGCTTCCATACTGTTTCGTGTTAATTTACCCCTTCCTCAACTCCTTGCATTGTTTTTTTTATGGAAGTGAAGATATCTTTAACAAGAAGACAAAAATGGGAGGCAAAATGGAGTATCTTATCTAGAAAAATTTGCTACAATATTACACTACATAGTAGCTTAAACAAATATTAGGATAAAATGCAGAAGGCAATCATTAATAATGATTAATTCCCTTCAAGAGTATCTGCTGTAGTTAAGCTGCATTAAACATTTATTCTGTAGTAATATAGAAGGCAATATTTCAAAAGCTCTAGAACCTCACACCCAGATCTTGGTTTTAAACACAATTTTCTAAGAAGAAGAACCAGGGCTCCTTGGAGAAATGGCTGATTCCAGGACTAGGGCTGGTACAAGATAAGTCTCAAGTGCTAGAAATGAAGCATCCCGTCCAAACCCCATGTTGTGTCAAAGGGACACAAGAGTCAGTGGAAAGAGCACCCAGTGGCCAAACCTGGAACAATTTGACCAAGATAAAGTAATGCTGAGTTATAACTCAATTAAAATGAATGTCCATGAGCCTATACTGATATAAATAAGTTATTGAATAAACAAGCAAATGAGGGAGAATTAGACAAATCTCCCATGCAGAAGAATTTTAAATAATTTATGTAGCTACTTTGCCCTCAAGATGGGGAATTTAATTCCTCCTCCATAGGTGTGGGTTATACACCGTGACTTCCTTCTGTAAGTGCAGTATGGAAAGGGTAGAAAATGAATAATTTTATGGTACAAAGTCTCACAAACACTATGTCAGCCATGTGATCAAGGTCAATATCAACAGTGATAAGTTGTGTCAACAGTATATACCTGGATATGATGTGAGTGGCACATAACCTCTGGGTCCTTCCTCAGAAAACCACATAATCCCATTTTATTTATGAGAAAATAAAAGTGAGAGACAAATTCTAACTGAGGAAAATTCTACAAAATACCTGATTTGTACTCCCTCAAACTTTCATGATCATCAAAGACAAGGAAAATCTGATAATCTGTCCCAGCCAAAAGGAACCAATAGAGGCACGACAAATGAACGTCATGTGGTTCCCTGAGTGGGATCCTACCATAGAACAAAGACATTAAGGAAAAAATGGGAAGTGCAAATAAAGTGCAGGCTTTAGTTAATAATCATGGGTTAATATTGGTTCATTAATTGTGACAAAAGTATCATACAAATGTAAGGAGTTAAAAATAGGAAAAACTGGATGTGAGACAGTGAGAGGTCTCTATACTACTTTCATCATAATGCTGTAAATCTAAACCTGTCCTAAAACAGAAAGTGTATTAATCAAAACCTAGGTTAGTATCTTGAAAAATAAGCTCAAATCATACCAAATGTTTAAAATTTTCAGCATTTTCAAAATAATTAAGTGTTCAGATTGGATTGGGATGAAATGGTTGAAAAGTGTCTTGAAAGAAAAATGGAGGCTTGGAGAACAATCTTGAGAATGCAAAGAAATACGACAACACTTTTAAATGATCAGTTTGTAAATCTTAAATTGGTTTTTAGGCAAGCTCACTCAAAGTCCAAATATTGTGTTTCTTCAAAAATGACCATTCCAACTAATATGGCCCACTTTTACCCTGCTCCCATGAATTGGCTTTGTCTTTCCACTTCTGTTCTGCATTTGCAACTGAAGTTTGACCTCCAAGGTCTCAATGGCAAGCACTAGGAAATGCAGAAAGAGTTGATAGAAATACAAATATTACCTGTTCAAAGTTGGCTGATTGCCCTTTTCCAGTTTATTCCACTATTGGCCCCAGTAGCACAGGTTACATAATGCCAGGAGACCACTCAGCAAAGGCAAATAACATAACAGTAAAACATTCCACTAGATTTTGCCTGGATTATCTGAGTAGTACAGGCAGAAACATACTAGATTCAATGGATGTGAATATTTATGTATGTCAATGCTTTATCCCCTCAAAGGTATATATAACTTTCACACCAAACTTCAACCAGCTATTTTTCTTTTCATTATTAAAAATTGTGCTTTCAGTTGCTAAACTTGCCCAACTACTAATTATGTATTTTTGATGAGCTGCACATATAATTTTCTAAATATCTTCAGGTTATTGACTTTTCAGACTGGTCAAATGTGAATAAATTTTAATGTCTGTAAGACAAATTTATTTCTAACTCTAAATAGTAGCAGATAGACTGGGCCTTTAAGTTACATTGTGATTTGGGGCTAAAACATATTTGGCTATTCTTGTTCATTGAGAGAAGATGAGCTTTGGGACCAGTTTAACATCTACAGATCAAATTACAAAATAACCATGATGTTAAGAAAGTTACAGTCTTTAAGACTTTAAATAGTGTTTCAGTAGAATTAGAAAAACAAAATCTGAGACTGGAGGTTTACTTCTACAATCCCTGTATGAGTGCCAGTTAGTTTAGCTTCACAAAAGAAATAGAAAATTTCTGAGATTGCCCAGTGCTCTCTTGTAGCAAAATAAAACCACAGAAAAATATCTTTTAAGGCAATAAAAGGAAGGTGTCTTCTAGTACAGACATATTTCAATTGTTATTGTTTTCTGAACTGACTGGACGATACTGGATAATAATGGAGATGTTTTTGACAGTCTCTTATTTATGAGTCTCTGGATGAGTTTGTGTATGAGTGTGGGTAAGCGTTAGTGCTGCACAAATAAGAGTAATATTTAAGGTTAATACAGCTGAAATGAATTTGTTTACTTCCCAAATGCACTGATTTCTAGATTCCTCTAAAGCAACTTTAAACTGTACACCACCACAGAGAACTTATTTACATAGGAATCAGGATATACATGCAAAAAAAAAAAGGGTTATAAAAACAAGATTCTATAGGAACAATGGAGTCTAGTTTTGTTTTTGCTGCTGCTACTGCTGCTAAGTTGCTTCAGTCGTGTCCGACTCTGTGCGACCCCAGAGACGGCAGCCCACCAGGCTCCCCTGTCCCTGGGATTCTCCAGGAAGAACACTGGAGTGGGTTGGCATTTCCTTCTCCAATGCATGAAAGTGAAAAGTGAAAGGGAAGTCGCTCAGTTGTGTCCGACTCCTAGCAACCCCATGGACTGCAGCCTACCAGGCTCCTCCGTCCATGGGATTTTCTAGGCAAGAGTACTGGAGTGGGGTGCCATTGCCTTCTCCAGTTTTGTTTTTGGAACTGCCCAAATTGTAGGTTATTGGGTGAAATTCATATTAATTTTCTGAAGAAATAATTTAATAAATAAAATATTTGAACAGTTGACCTTTTCAGTGCAAATATCGATGAAGGTGAATTTACTTAATAGGGGGACAGAATTTCTTTAGGACTTTGCTGAAGATGGTATATTTTGCAACCTGAGCTTGAAGTAACAATCTGTGAAACTAAAATAGAATGGAAATTGACTTTTACTTGTATAGCTACACTGTTATTTTGATTTCAGAACTTCATATGATTTTACCTAAGTGTTTGATCCAGATCAGACTGTGCATCTGTCTCCAAAGTTTTATTGAGCACGTACTACATGCCAAACAACTTATATGTGCTCAAGAAGCAGAAAAACACATTTTTCCTTTAAGAGGTTCAGAGCATCCTGTGTGTTTTTGTAGCTTTTCTAGGACTTGCATTTTATTCATCATTTAATTTATTATGAAATACTTGCCTATCCCTATAAATTATATGTTCCCAGGAAGCAAAGGTCACTCAATCTTATTTCCAATGTCTAGCACCATGTTTTGTTCTGTTGCTCAGTCATGTCCAACTCTGTGATCCAATGGACTCCAGCATGCCAGCTTCCCTGTCCTTTCCTGTCCCGAAGTTTGGTCAAACTCATGTCCATTGAGTCAACAATACCATCCATCCATCTCATCCTCTGCTCCTGCCCTACTGCTCCTGCCCTCTCAATCTTTCCCAACATCAGGGTCTTTCCAATCTGTTGACTCTTTGCATCAGGTGGCTAAAGTATTGGAGCTTCAGCTTCAGCATCAGTACTTTCAATGAATATTCAGGGTTGATTTCCTTTAGGATTGACTGCTTTGATCTCATCATTGTCCAAGGGACTCTCATTAAGCAGAGTGTCTGGCAGTAAAATGTTTAAATGTTTAAACATTAAATAAAAATAGTAAACATTTAAGAAGAATATGTCTGAATATAAAAGAATAAATGAATGGGAAACAACACTAGCTGTGATCGCAAAATGCAATCACTTTCTTTTTCTTTGTTATTATCAAAATGCTGGTAATAATTCATTTGAAAAATACATATCCTAGCCTTCCTTCCTTGGAATCATTATTGCCAAGAGAACTAGCAATAGCCTCAGATATGCAGATGACACCACACTTCCATCAGAAAGTGAAGAAGAACTAAAGTGCCTCTCGAAGGAAGTGAAAGAGGAGAGTGAAAAATCTGACTTAAACCTTAACATTCAGAAAACTAAGATCATGGCATCTGGTCATATCACTTCATGGCAAATAGATGAGGAAACAGTGGAAACAGTGAGAGACTTTATTTTGGGGGGCTCCAAAATCACTACAGATGGTGACTGCAGCCATGAAATTTAAAGACACTTGCTCCTTAAAGTTATGACCAGCCTAGGCAGCATATTAAAAAGCAGAGACATTACTTTGCTAACAAAGGTCCATCTGTCAAAGTCATGGTTTTTGCAATAGTCATGTATGGATGTGAGAGTTGGACTATAAAGAAAGCTGCGTGCCAAAGAATTGATGCTTTTGAACTGTGGTGTTGGAGAAGACTCTTGAGAGTCTCTTGGACTGCAAGGAGGTCTAACCAGTCCATCCTAAAGGAAATCAGTCCTGAATATTCATTGGAAGGACTGATGCTGAAGCTGAAATTCCAATACTTTGCCCACCTGATGCGAAGAACTGACTCCTTGGAAAAGACCCTGATGTTGGAAAAGACTGAAGGAAGGAGGAGAAGGGGATGACAGAGCATGAGATGGTTGGATGGCATCCCCGACTTGATGGACATGAGTTTGTGCAGGCTCTGGATGTTGGTGATGGACAGGGAGGCCTGGCATTCTGCAGTCCATGGGATCACAAAGAGTCGGGCATGACTCAGTGACTGAACTGAACTGACTGAGACTTTTTTCTAGCCACCCGGTAACTGTGGGGCTTATTGAAAAGTTTCTTCACTCATTTTTACCCTAGGAGTTCCTGCTCTTACTTGCAGTTTGGAACTAGAACAGCCAGGCTGACTTGATAACCCACAAACCTGGAAGCTGCATGATTCACGTCCAGCTCCCAGGATGATCAAGCACAAAGACCAACGTGGAGCCCAGCCTTGCGACAGTGACGTGTGCCCCTGAAAGAGCAACCGTAGGTCACCGTCCAGACTTCTTTACCATAATAGAAAAAATAAACTTCAATCTTATTTCAACTACTGCTACTTTCTATCTCTGGTACTAGTAGCCCAACACAATGCTTCTACTTGATTTGCTGCTAAGTCACTTCAGTCGTGTCTGACTCTGTGCGAGCCCATAGATGGCAGCCCACCAGGCTGCCCCATCCCTGGGATTCTCCAGGCAAGAACACTGGAGTGGGTTGCCATTTCCTTCTCCAGTGCACAAAAGTGAAAAGTGAAAGTGAAGTTGCTCAGTCGTGACCAACCCTCAGCGACCCCATGGACAGTAGCCTTCCAGGCTCCTCTGTCCATGGATTTTCCAGGCAAGAGTACTGGAGTGGGGTCCCATTGCCTTCTCTGTCTACTTGATTTAGACAACTATAAATTTCTATTTCCAATAACTGAACAGATACGGCAGACAAACTAATCCCATTAAGACCAGTGTTTTATTTCCTTTCCACACACTTGAATATTAAAAAAAAACAAAAAACAAAAATTATTTGGCTGCGTTGGGTTTTTTAGTTGCGTCATGCAGCACACAGGATCCTCCCTGTGGCATGCGGGATCTGTCATTGTGGTGTGGAAGCCCTTCCTTGTGGCAGGCGGGCTTCTCTCTATTTGTGGCACGTGAGCTCCAGAGCCAATGGCCTTAGCGGTTGTGGCAGGCAAGCTCTCTAGTTGTGGCGAATGGGTTTAGCTGCCCTACAGCATGTGGGAATCATAGTCCCCCGATCAGAGACTGAACCCACATCCTCTGCATTGGTCGGCAGATTCTTAACCCTCTGGGTCACCAATTGCCTTATGTTTTGGATTGGGTTAAATAAGTGGTTCTCCACTGGTGGTGATTTTGTCTCCCAGGATATCTCACAACTTCTAGAGACACTGCCGTTGCCACAACTGGAGTAAGGGGAGTTTGTCCTAGTAGCCACTCCGTAGGGGGACAGTCATGCCACTACAGTGTCCAGGATAGAACCCTACAACAAAAAATTATGTGGATCAAAATGTTAATAGTGACAAGATTGAGAAACCCTGGGTTAAATCTTTCATTAAGTTGCTTAGACATACAACTGCAAGGAGATCCAACCAGTCCATCCTAAAGGAAATCAGTCCTGAATGTTCATTGGAAAGACTGATGTTGAAGGTGAAACTCCATTACTTTGGCCACCTGATGCAAAGAGCTGACTCATTTGAAAAGACCCTGATGCTGGGAAAGATTGAGGGCAGGAGGAGAAGGGGATGACAGAGGGTGAGATAGTTGGATGGCATCACCGACTCAATGGACATGAGTCTGAGTAAACTCCAGAACTTGGTGATTGACAGGGAAGCCTGATGTACTGCAGTCCATGGGGTCACAAATAGTCAGACATGACTGAGCAACTGAACTGAACTGAACTGAGACATACATCTAACAACTAACTAACTGTTGATAATTAAATAAAGGTACATATTCTATTTGATCAGATGAAGGAGTAGGTGGAGAAGGCAATGGCACCCCACTCCAGTACTCCAGCCTGGAAAATCCCATGGACAGAGGAGCCTGGTAGGCTGCAGTCCATGGGGTCATGAAGAGTCGGACATGACTGAGTGACGTCACTTTCACTTTTCACTTTCATGCATTGGAGAAGGAAATGGCAACCCACTCCATTGTTCTTGCCTGGAGAATCCCAGGGACGGCGGAGCCTGGTGGGCTGCTGTCTATGGGGTGGCAGAGAGTCGGACATGACTGAAGTGACTTAGCAGCAGCAGCAGTAAGAGTGGGTAATGTACAAAGTATTGGCCTGATGAATTCTACATAAAAGTAGAGTAATATGAAGAAATATGAGAAAGTGGTAAGTAATTGAATGGGACAATGTAATAGACACGACAATTAAGAAAATTGTGTTGCAGAGTGAACTAAAGATGGCTATGTAGTTCAGTGGACTTCTGTTTGAAAATAAAAATATAGTTAAATTGGAAATTGAGACGCTTTCTGGAATAAGACCCTTGCTGTGAGAAAGCAGACAAAGTTGAAACAAGTCTTTTTAAGAGTCTCCATTCCTAAGACATCCTCATTTTCCTCTTGGATTCAACAGTTAAAACAAAGAAAGGAAAGAGGGATGGAAGGAAGAAAGCTGAAAAGAGTGGAACCCAGGAAAGAAACAGGTACTGGGCACTAAAAACCAGGTAAACCTGTCAGTGATAAATTAAAACCAAAATTATACTAAGGAAAAGCAAATATACAAAACCCACCTGAACTTGCCAGCAAAGTAAAATCTCAACTAGCATTAAAAGTTAATATTTATAGGTAACTTAATAATCATCCTTATCAGCAAAGAAAGCTACAATATTCCGATTGCCATCATTTTCCGAAAGCCTGTGCTGTAAACCTTATAATTTTCTGCTGTCATGCTCAGTCACTTTCAACACATTTAAATTAGAAAGGACTATGCTAATTTTGCTTCATAGTCAGGGTAATTGTTCTAAGACATAATTTTCTTTCTTTTTCTCCCAATTGTTTTATTCTCCAGTGTTGTTTAAATTGAGTCTCAGTTACTCCATGTCCTTTTAAGCCTGAGCTATTTCTAGCCCCTACCCTACTGGAAATATTCCTTTCATCTTCCTTTGCTTATTAAGTGCTTAGATATCCTTTTCCAATAGCCATGCTATTCCTCTGTGATCTTCCTGAAGAATATTGTGTGAGTCTTGAGTTGGTGAGTTAACTCTATATTTAATTGAAAAGGGCTGCCCTTTATTTTCCTTATATTAATGCTGAACATACCTTCAAATTGACTTGAGAAAAAGTAATAAAAGCATAGCAGTTGAAACATTTGAAAAAGAGTTGGGCTGTGTGGAGAACATCATCACTGCTTTTAAATACTTGAAAGAGAGAAGAGATGATTGATCCAGAAGAACTACACTGGGAAAAATGAGTTGAAACGAAAAGAAGGTTTGGGCTCTAAAGAAAATAGAATTTTCCAGCAGCTGAAGTGGAGTGGGTTTCCTTATGAAGCAGTGAGTTCCTGAGATAGAAGTGCTCATGCTGAGGTCAAGGACCTCCAAACTGAGAGGGAAAGGGAAAGGTAAGTTTCCCTCTTCGTATACAGCAGAATTTTTTTCCCCCTAACAAGCTTTATTTTCTTGGGCTCCAGAATCACTGTGGATGGTGACTGCAGCCATGAGATTAAAAGACACTTGCTCATTGGAAAAAAACTATGACAATCCTAGACAGGGTTAAAAAGCAGAGACATTACTTTGCCAACAAAGGTCCATATAGTCAAAGCTATGGTTTTTCCAGTAGTCTTATACTGATTTGAGTGTTGGATCATAAAGAAGACTGAATACCAAAGAATTGATGCTTTCTAATTGTGGTCCTGGAGAAGATTCTTGGGAGTCCCTTGGACAGTGGTGAGATCAAACCAGTGCATCCTAAAGGAAATCAGTCCTGAATATTCATCAGAAGGACTGATGCTGAAGCTGAGGCTCCGATACTTTGGCCACCTGATGCGAAGAGCTGACTTATTGGAAAAGACTCTGATGATGAGAAAGACTGAAGGCAGGAGGAGAAGGTGGTGACAGAGGATGAAATGGTTTGATGGCACCAATGAGTCAATGGACATGAGTTTGAGCAAGCTCCTGGAAATGGTAAAGGACAGGGAAACCTGGCATGTTGCAGTTCATGGCGTCACAAGAATCAGACATGACTTAGAAAACAACAACAACAAACTATGTCAAAGAAAGATTGATACTGATTAGATAATATTCATTTGGTAAAACAAGAAAATGCAAAAAAGATGGCTGAAGGAATAAATAATATTTTGCTGACTGATTGGTAGATACCTTCTCACTGTGTTAGTAGCGGATGTGGGAGAAAAGACGACTCTCAATAAATGCTCAAACATCTGAGATAATAAATGCCATTTCAATTCACTTTCTTTTATCTGATGTCCTTCAAGTTCTTCCTAATGATCTGTGATCTCTCTACCCTAGGGCATTCTAAACTACCTTTCTCCTGAGGAGTTAGTCACCAGGAGCATGATTCTTCTTCCCTCCAACAGTAAGGAGAGTTTATGAATTATATTGTTTTAAGATGCTGAAAGATTGACCTATGGGTGTCACAAGTTAATCACTGATTTTCATGTTCAATACAATCACCATGCTTTAAATCAAAAGTCCAAGAATTAAGTTCTCTACTATTTAAAAGGCTGGCACCAAAGAAAGAAGGGTAATAATACTGGGGGACATTGCCCATGGTACTCTTGCTAGGAGCTCCTACTTTTCCTCGAGGCTTTCACCTGTTTCCAGGATGCATTTGAATGCTGCAGGAGTGGGAATTGAAGGTCAGGGTGACAGATGCAAGACTAGAGACCACTGGTCAATCACTGAAGTCTCAGTTCCATCACTGCATGGTTCACTCCTGAAGCCAACAGGTTTGAGCAGGTCCTTATCTTTTAAAATGCATTAAAACTGTGTCCAGGTAAGCTCCATGATCCAAAACAATACCTAGTGTACACATGGCACCAGCATGCCTACATACACATTCATATGCAATTATTTAGTGCAATCTGCATCTCCACCATGGACATTCTTCAGTTGTGATTAGTATAAGGCACGTAAGAAAGTGGAGGCATTTTCTGGAGCTCCTGAATTGAGTATTTCATGTCTGTAGATACTGGCACATATGACACATTAGCAAGGAAGGCATGCGTGCACTCAGGGGGATTGATTTAGAAAAAAATCAGCTTTTTTCAAGCTCTATCATTACAAGTTCACTCAGTATACCTCAGTTTCCTCACCTGTATAATGGGGGTGAGACTATTGCTTTCTACCTCTCAAGAGTGTCTTAAAGATTTATGAGATCAGTTTTCTCAAGCATTATGAACTTCTTGGGAAAAGGTACTATGAAAAATAAAGCATCATTATTCATTTTCTAGGACAGGACCCTTGGGGGTGGGGTCCCTGAAAAAGAACAAATAGAGTCATTTTTACTGGAGACAAGAGAGAAATGTTCTCATCTGAAAATCCAAACTTGGTGGAAAAACACAGTTGCTCTACAAGTTAGTCAAGTCCAATCTTTAAAACACTCTGCATTTCTGCACTTTCCCCCCTCTATTTGGTCTCCTGGATCATTATAATATCAACTCTGTAAGTAACAGTGTGTGTGAGAGAGAGAGAAACAAAGACAGAAACAGAAAGAAGAGAATTAAAAGAATTTCCACTGCTGAATACCTATTTATAATGACTCCTGGTCCAGCCTAGTCCATTATCTACTTAAAATTCAAAAGAAGTACTTTTCTGTGGATGGTTTTACATCTTTTCATCTTCCTCTTTTGTTAGAAAGGAAGAAAAGTTATAGAGACCACCAGGCAATCATCATTATTAAATATATTTCCATTCGTAGCAATGGACTAAAATTGTATGGAAATAAAAACACTTTTTTCTTGATATGATTTTAGGATACCATAGCAAGTATGTTACAAAGAAAATTCAGATTTGCAAAGAAAAAATTTGAGTTATTCTTATGTTCATCCCTCCCCCTGAAAAAACACTAAAGGTTGATGTAAAGGCTTTCCTGGACTCCTTGGTGAATCTGCACATTTTTTTTTTTCCTCTTTACCTCACTATCTAACAGCTTAAGTCTGAAGCCTCAATTGTAACTCACCTTTGACCTGAAATGAGAAAAAGAAACATTAAGTGTTCTTTTTATTTGACATTACAAGTACTGTACTGCCCCTTGGTTATTATCCAATCATGTAATAGAGCCTTCAATGTTTGGTTTTCTTTCTTCATTTAAAGGATCTGAATGCTGGACAGCTTGACAGTTCTGAGCCTGGAACTGCCCTGTTTAAACCATAGGGTGGTCTGGTCCCCAGCTTTCTTCTCCTGTGGCTGGAAACCCGTGGAGATGTTTTACAGACTTTGAACTCTACATGGAGCCTAATGGGATATTGAGAGCGATAGTCTCATTCTGTCTGGCCCCTCCTGTTCGGAGGAAGGAGCTCGCCAGCATCATTCACAGTTGGCAGCCTCACAGCCAGGACCCAGCTGCCTGGAAGGAGCCACTTTTCTCTCCTCCTCCCCTGGACTCACAGTTCTTTTCATCACTCTGTTTGCTGCTTTTTCAGTTTTCCCCAGCACCGCTAGACTTGGGTGGGCATGCCAAGATTCAGATATCCTACCCAGCTCTAGAAATGGCAGCATTTAAAGATTCCCTCAGGGATCACCTAATCCCTTGTTACTCAAACTGTGGGCCTTGGATCCAGCAGCATCAATGTGATCGGGAGCTTGTTAAAAATGCTGATGCTTGGGCCTCATCCCAGACCTAGGAAATTAGTCTCTGCTTTTTCTCATGACCACCAGGTGATTCCCTGGAGAAGGAAATGGCAACCACTCCAGTGTTCTTGCCTGGAAGAATCCCACGGACAGAGGAGCCTGGTGGGCTACAGTCCATGGGGTCCCAAAGAGTCGGACATGACTGGGTGACGAAGCACAAGCACCAGGTGATTCAGAAGTACAGGATAGTTTGAGAAGCCCTGGCCTGATTCCACACATCTCCTGATTTAAGAATTTTATTAGTTATATAAGATGTAAGTGATTTAAGAATTAATTTATTTATTCTAGAAAAAGAAATGACCTGGAGTTTTAAAAGTTCTGGTTCTGTGTTTCTGGGGCACAGCCTGGACACCAGTCCCCCCACCCCCATCTGGTTCCCATGTGCATCTGGAATGGAGACTCATGGATGGCTCGAAAGCAGTGGTTCTCAAAGTCTGGTCTTTGTAGCAGCAACCCCAGTGTTACTTGTGAAAATAAAAATTCTCAGGCTATATCTTAGAAATTATAATTCAGAAACTCCAGGATTAGAGCCCCAAAAGTATTAGTTGCTCAGTCATGTCCAACTCTTTGCAACCCCATGGACTGTAGCCCACCAAGATTCTCTGTCCATGGATTCTCTAGGCAAGAATACTGGAGTGGTCTGCCTTTCCCTTCTCCAGGGGATCTTCCTGACCCAGGGATCAAACCCGGGTCTTCCACATTGTAAGCAGATTCTTTACCATCTGAGTAACCAGGGTAGCTCCAAAGTCTGCATTTAAACAAGTTTTCCAGATTGTGCTGATATAAGTTCTATAACTACAGGTTTAAAGAGTAAGGATGTCCTAAGCCTCACCCTTGAAAGATGGATAGGTATACACCTGTACTGTTCTGAGGTTGTTTTAATTTAAATTAATGTAAATCAAATCAAATAAAACATTGTATTTCTCATTTGAACTAGCCACATTTTAAGTATTTGATAGCCACAGGAGGCTAGTGGCCACATAAACAACAGCATGAACATAGAATATTTCCATCATTTTCAGAAATTTTTCCTGGACAGTGCTGAATTAGACTTTGGACTAGAGGTAGACAGATATTAATATTTTAATAACAACACTGATAATAATGGCAGCAACAATTCTCATATGCTAATCAATTATTATGTTCCAGGCTAAGACATTAAGTGATTCCTCTGTGTTTCTTACTCTGATTGTCAAATTATTGTTTAATTATTATGTCTGAGTCTAGCAAGGATTTTGGTGAGATGAAGGGACGAGGAACAAGAACAGGGGAAACAAACAAGAGAAAGAGTTTATCTGCATCAAAAGACTTCACTTGAGGAATTGGGTGGACTTTAATGCAGAGAACCATTGATGGAACTCAAGGAACATGTCAACAATGAGGGAGATAAACTAGCAAGATATCACTTCTAGAGTTTTCTCCCTCTCTCTAAGGCTAGAACATACCATGTAAAGCTAGGATCAAAGAGTAATGAATGACATTATGCATTTGGAGTTCTGTTGACTGGGTGTTTTTGTAGCTCTGCATCCAGGATTGAATCTTTCCTTAGTCTCCTGCAACAGATGTATCATTGGCCTCATCAGCTGATGACTACAGATTAAGATTGCCTGCATTTTGTGCCCAATATTGTGTTGTACAACCTACCGACATAATAGCTGGATGTTAACTCCCTTCCATGTGTTCCCAGGTCTGTATGCAGGCTCCCCTGTGACTGACTGCTTCACTGTGTCTTGAGACCTGTTCATTCCTCTCCACTCCTCTTTCCACCACTTGCCAGTGTGGGGTGAGCAGGCAGGCAGTGTGTGTTCTCTGGGACCCGCTAGGGCTGAGGATGCAGCCCTGAACATGCTGGCTGTTTCTTTCTTTCATTTAGCTTATGCTTTACTGATGGCTCTTTGCCCAGAGTTCCTTGGGTACAGCTGGCCTCATCTCTGGCCTCTGAGAAGGCATAAACACTCTTTCCCACATCACCTTTGAGACTTAAGTAAATTTTTTTTTTTTTCTTTTGAGCATTTTGCTAAAATCCTGAGGATATGGGAAACTCCACAGCTCAGAAATCACAGCTATTACTGGAGGTGGTGATCCCATTTGGGCTTCTGCTGGGAGAGAGCTTTATCAAACCCTTCGAGTCTCTTACTGACTAGTTTTGAAGCACTGAAACTTCCCCAAGGAAAAAACCATTAAATGAAAGTTCTCAACAAAGTAACCCCTCCCATTACAAAGAGAAGGTCTGTTTTAAAGGAAAATTCCAGGCTCCACCTAAAAGACAGAAACTGCTTGAACGCTCCCAGAGTACACTTTCTTCAGTTTCCAAATTTGCTTTGGTCTTGATTACACTAGAATTTTATCCTTTCCCTTCCACTTGCCAACATTTCCCCCCTCCATTTTTTCCCCTTTTTCACAATGACAGGTAAACAAAAATACACATAGGGATGGTGTCCAGGGCTAAGACATCCTGGGGATTTGCAAGAGAAATTTTATTGCTTCTACTTATAAGCATAAGTCAATTTCCACACCACCACAATTTGATATACATTTTCTCTTCTATTCAATGTGCCCATTTCTGGGGTGTTTAGTAATAGACTCATACATTTTTCAAGCTGAAAGGAATCTAGAGTTCATCTAGCCTAGTGGATTTTTTCAAAGTATTTTAATGGCAAAAAAAAAAAAAAATCTCGCTTCAAATAAAACCCTAATAAATAGTAGTCCAATAGCTGAAGCAGAAGCAAATGGTGCTTCTCAAGTTGGAACAAGGACGGCCTGTGAAACCCTCCACCTTCCCACTTGGAATGGTCTACTAAGCTCTGTTTGAAATCTTTTGTCTGGCTCTGCTCCTCAGTTTACAGAGGGAGAACGTAAAGCTGAGAAAAGTTAAGCAATTTTCATGCGATAAGATTTTGATGAGCCTAAAGAAAAGTTATCCCTCCTGCTTCCATTGTATTACCCTGTGATGCTTTTGATAGAGTGGTTTTTTAATTCCTCAATTGGAAGCTCTCCTGAATGAATGGTTCCTTAGCCAGGAAGTTGATCATATCATTCTTCTACTCAAAATCATCAACTGGCTTCTCACATAAATCAAAACTAGTGGGAAAGGGGACTTGGGCTTCCCTGGCTCACTTTCTTTTGGAAGCTGAAGAGGAGAAGCCCTTAGCAAACACTTATATGCTTTCTGTCTCCATCGATTTGGGATATTTCATCTTCATGGATTATGAAATTTTGGACATTTCATATAAGTAATCTACAAGATGGCACAGTAGAAAGACATGTGCTCATCTTCTCTTGTGAGAACTCCAAAATTATAACTCTCTGCTGAACAACCATCAGCAGGAGAATGTTGGATCCCACCAAAAAAAGATACCCCATGCCCAAGGGCAAAGGAAAAGCTCCAGCAAGATGGTAGAAGGGGCTAAATCACGTTTAGAATCAAACCCCATAACCACCAGAGAAGCTCAGAGGGCTCAAACAAAATCTTGTACACACCAGGAGTCCCCAAAGGGATGGAGCCAGACCTGCCTTTGAGTGTTTGAACATCTCCTGTGGAGGTACAGGTCAGCAATGGCCTGCTGCAGGGGCAGGGACTCTAGATGCAGCAGACCTGGGTGTTACATAAGCCCTCTTGGAGGAGGTCACCATCAAACCCACCATAGAGCCACCAGAATATACACAGGACTGGGAAACAGACTCTTGGAGGGCACAAACAAAACCTTGTGTGCACCAGGAACCAGGAGAAAGGAGCAATGATCCCACAAGAGACTGACCCAGACTTGCCCATGAAAGTCAAGGAGTTTCCAGCAGAGGTGTGTGTCACGTTAGCCTGCTGCAGGGTTGGGGCCACTGAGTGTGGCAGTGTGTGCATGGACCTTTTGAAGGAGGTCGCCATTATCTTCATTACCTCCATCATAGTTTGGTCTCAGGGCAAAGAACAGGGAGGGAACACAGCCCTGCCCATCAACAGCAAATTGGATTAAAGATTTACTGAGCATGGCCCTGCACATTAGAACAAGACTCAGTTTCTCCCACAGTCAGTCTATCCCATCAGGAAGCTTCCATAAACCTCTTATCCTTATCTGTCAGAGGGCAGTGAAGTTCAGTCACTCAGTCCTGTCCGACTCTTTGTAACCCCATGAATCACAGCACGTCAAGCCTCCCTGTCCATCACCATCTCCCGGAGTTCACTCAGACTCACGTCCATTGAGTCCGTGATGCCATCCAGCCATCTCATCCTCTGTTGTCCCCTTTTCTTCCTGCCCCCAATCCCTCCCAGCATCAGAGTCTTTTCCAGTGAGTCAACTCTTTGCATGAGGTGGCCAAAGTACTGGAGCTTCAGCTTTAGCATCATTCCTTCCAAAGAACACCAGGGCTGATCTCCTTTAGAATGGACTGGTTGGATCTCCTTGCAGTCCAAGGGACTCTCAAGAGTCTTCTCCAACACCACAGTTCAAAAGCATCAATTCTTCGGCACTCAGCTTTCTTCACAGTTCAACCCTCACATCCATACATGACCATTAGAAAAACCATAGCCTTGACTAGACGGACTTTTGGTGGCAAAGTAATGTCTCTGCTTTTGAATATGCTATCTAGGTTGGTCATAACTTTCCTTCCAAGGAGTAAGCATCTTTTAATTTAATGGCTGCAGTCACCATTTGATTTTGGAGCCCAGAAAAATAAAGTCTGACACTGTTTCCACTGTTTCCCCCATCTATTTCCCATGAAGTGATGGGACCATATGCCATGATCTTTGTTTTCTGAATGTTGAACTTTAAGCCAACTTTTTCACTCTCCTCTTTCACTTTTATCAAGAGGCTTTTGAGTTCCTCTTCACTTTCTGCCATAAGGGTGGTGTCCTCTGCATATCTGAAGTTATTGATATTTCTCCCGGAAATCTTGATTCCAGCTTGTGCTTCTTCCAGTCCAGCATTTCTCATGATGTATTCTGCATAGAATATACAATATACAGCCTTGACGTACTCCTTTTCCTATTTGGAACCAGTCTGTTGTTCCATGTCCAGTTCTAACTGTTGCTTCTTGAACTGCATATAGGTTTCTCAAGAGGCAGGTCAGGTGGTCTGGGATTCCCATCTCTTTAAGAATTTTCCACAGTTTATTGTGATCCACACAGTCAAAGGTTTTGGCATAGTCAATAAAGCAGAAATAGATGTTTTTCTGGAACTCTCTTGCTTTTCCCATGATCCAGAGGATGTTGGGAATTTGATTTCTGGTTCCTCTGCCTTTTCTAAAACCAGCTTGAACATCTGAACGTTCACGGTTCATGTATTACTGAAGCCTGGCTTGGAGAATTTTGAGCATTACTTCGCTAGCATGTGAGATGAGTGCTATTGTGCGGTAGTTTGAGCATTCTTTGGCATTGCCTTTCTTTGGGACTGGAATGAAAACTGACCTTTTCCAGTCCTGTGGCCACTGCTGAGTTTTCCAAATTTGCTGGCATATTGAGTGCAGCACTTTCACAGCATCATCTTCCAGGATTTGGAATAGCTCAACTGGAATTCCATCACCTCCACTAGCTTTGTTCGTAGTGATGCTTTCTAAGGCCCACTTGACTTCACATTCCAGGATGTCTGGCTCTAGGTCAGTGATCATACCATCGTGATTATCTGGGTCATGAAGATCTTTTTTGTACAGTTCTTCTGTGTATTCTTGCCACCTCTTCTTAATATCTTCTGCTTCTGTTAGGTCCATACCATTTTTGTCCTTTATTGAGCCCATCTTTGCATGAAATGTTCCCTTGGTATCTCTAATTTTCTTGAAGAGATCTCTAGTCTTTCCCATTCTGTTGTTTTCCTCTATTTCTTTGCATTGATCGCTGAAGAAGGCTTTCTTATCTCTTCTTGCTATTCTTTGGAACTCTGCCTTTAGATGCTTATATCTTTCCTTTTCTCCTTTGCTTTTCACTTCTCTTCTTTTCACAGCTATTTGTAAGCCCTCCCCAGATGGCCATTTTGCTTTTTTGCATTTCTTTTCCGTGGGGATGGTCTTGATCCTTGTCTCCTGTACAATGTCATGAGCCTCAGTCCATAGTTCATCAGGCACTCTATCTATCAGATCTAGTCCCTTAAATCTATTTCTCACTTCCACTGTATAATCATAAGAGATTGGATTTAGGTCATACCTGAATGGTCTAGTGGTTTTCCCTACTTTATTCAATTTAAGTCTGAATTTGGCAATAAGGAGTTCATGATCTGAGCCACAGTCAGCTCCCGGTCTTGTTTTTGCTGAGTGTATAGAGCTTCTCCATCTTTGGCTGCAAAGAATATAATCAGTCTGATTTCTGTGTTGACCATCTGGTGATGTCCATGGGTAGAATCTTCTCTTGTGTTGTTGGAAGAGGGTGTTTTCTATGACCAGTGTGTTCTCTTGGGAAAACTCTATTAGCCTTTGCCCTGCTTCATTCCGTATTCCAAGGCCAAATTTGCCTGTTACAACAGGTGTTTCTTGACTTCCTACTTTTGCATTCCAGTCCCCTATAATGAAAAGGACATCTTTTTTGGGTGTTAGTTCTAAAAGGTCTTGTAGGTCTTTGTAGAACCATTCAACTTCAGCTTCTTCAGCATTACTGGTTGGGGCATAGACTTGGATTACTGTCATATTGAATGGTTTGCCTTGATAATGAACAGAGATCATTCTGTTGTTTTTGAGATTGCATCCAAGTACTGCATTTCGGACTTTTTTGTTGACCATGATGGCTACTTCATTTCTTCTAAAGCATTCCTGCCTGCGGTAGTAGATATAATGGTCAGTTTAGTTAAATTTACCCATTCCAGTACATTTTAGTTCGCTGATTCCTAGAATGTCAACGTTCACTCATGCCATCTCCTTTTTGACCACTTCCGATTTGCTGTGATTCATGGACCTAACAGTCCAGGTTCCTATGCAATATTGCTCTTGACAGCATCAGACCTTGCTTCTATCACCAGTCACATCCACAGCTGGGTATTGTTTTTGCTTTGGCTCCATCCCTTCATTCTTTCTGGAGTTATTGCTCCACTGATCTCCAGTAGCATATTGGGCACCTACTGACCTGGGTAGTTCCTTTTTCATTATCCTATCATTTTGCCTTTTCATACCGTTCATGGGGTTCTCAAGGCAAGAATACTGAAGTGGTTTGCCATTTCCTTCTCCAGTGGACCACATTCTGTCAGACCCCTCCACCATGACCCGCCCATCTTGGGTTGCCCCACCGGCATGGCTTAGTTTCATTGAGTTAGACAAAGCTGTGGTCCTAGTGTGATTAGATTGACTAGTTTTCTGTGATTATGGTTTCAGTGTGTCTGCCCTCTGATGCCCTCTTGCAAAACCTACTGTCTTCTTAGGTTTTTCTTACCTTGGACGAGGGGTATCTCCTCACCGCCCCCTCTCCTGATCTTGAACGTGGAGTAGCTCCTCTAGGCCCGCACAGCCACTGCTCCTTGGAGGTAGGATTGCTCCTCCAGCAGGGGGTGGCTCCTCCCGGCCGCTGCCCCTGACCTCGGAAGTGGGGTAGCTCCTCTTGGCTGTTCCTGAGCTGTTGCAGCCTGGCACTCTCTGCCACCGGCCCTGACCTCGGACACGGGGTAGCTCCTCTAGGCCGTGCTTGTGCACCATCGCAGCTGCCCGTGCTTGTCTGTCAGAGGGCAGACAAATGAAAACCACAATCAAAAACTAATCAAACTGAGCACATGGACCACAACCTTGTCTAACTCGAACTATGAACCATGCTGTGTAGGGCCACCCAAGATGAACAGGTCATGGTGGAGAGTTCTGACAAAACGTGGTCCACTGGAGAAGGCAATGGCAAACCACTTTGGTATTCTTGACTTGAGAACCCCACGAACAGTATGAAAAGGCAAAAAGATAGGACACTGAAAGATGAACTCCCCAGGTTGATAGGTGACCAATAAGCTACTGGAGATCAGTGGAGAAATAACTCCAGGAAGAATGAAGAGATGGAGGCAAAACAAAAGTAACACTGTGTTGTGGACGTGACTGGTGATGAAAGTAAAGCCCAGTGTGGTAAAAAACAATATTGCATAGGAACCTGGAACGTTAGGTCCATGAATCAAGGCAAATTCAGTTCAGTTCTGTTCAGTCGCTCAGTTGTGTCTGAATCTTTGCGACCCCATGAACCGCAGCATGCTAGGCCTCCCTGTCCATCACCACCTTTCAGAGTCTACCTAAACCCATGTACATTGAGCCAGTGATGCCATCCAGCCATCTCATCCTCTGTCGTCCCCTTCTCCTCTTGCCCTCAATCTTTCCCAGCTCTTTTCAAATTAGTCAGCTCTTTGCATCAGGTGGGCAAAGAATTGGAGTTTCAGCTTCAACATCAGTCCTTCCAGTGAAAACCCAGGATCAATCTCCTTTAGGATGGACTGGTTGGATGTGGTCAAATAGGAGATGGCAAGAGTGAATATCAACATTTTAGGAGTCAGTGAACTAAAATGGACTGGAATGGGTGAATTTAATTCAGATGACCATTATATCTACTGCTGTAGGCAAGAATCCCTTAGAAAAGAATGGAGTAGCCCTCATAGTCAACAACAGAGTCTGAAATGCAGTACTTGGGTACAATCTAAAAAATGACAGAATGATCTCTGTTTGTTTCCAAGGCAAACCACTCAATATCACAGTAATCCAAGTCTATGCCCCAACCAGTAACACTGAAGAAACTGAAGTTGAATGGTTCTATGAAGACCTACAAGATCTTCTGGAAATAACACCCAAAAAAGATGTCCTTTACATCACAGGGAACTGGAATGCAAAAGTAGGAAGTCAAGAGATACCTGGAATACAGGCAAGTTTGGCCTTGGAGTACAAAATGTAGCAGGGCAAATGCTAACAAAGTTTTGCCAAGAGAACACACTGGTCATAGCAAACACCCTCTTCCAAGAGCACAAAAGAAGACTCTACATATGGACATCACCAAATGGTCAATATAAAATCAAATTGATCATATTCTTTGCAGCCAAAGATGGAGAAGCTCTACATAGTCAGCAAAATCAAGACTGGGAGCTAACTGTGGTTCACATCATGAACACTTTATTGCAAAATTCAGACTTAAATTGAAAAAAGTAAGGAAAACCACTAGACCATTCATGTATGACCTAAATCAAATCCCTACAATTATACAATGGAAATGACAAATAGATTCAAGGGTTTAGATCTGATAGACAGAGTGCCTGAAGAACTATGGACAGAGGTTTGTGACATTGTTCAGGAGGCAGTGATCAAGACCATCCCCAAGAAAAAGAAATGCAAAAAAGCAAAATAGTTATCTGAGGAAGCCATACAATAGCTGAGAAGAGAAGAGAAGCTAAAGGCAAAGGAGAAAAGGAAAGATATAAGCATCTGAATGCAGAGTTGCAAAGAATAGCAATGAGAGATAAGAAAGCCTTCAACAGTAATCAATGCAAAGAAATAGAGGAAAGCAATAGAATGGGAAAGACTAGAGATCTGTTCAAGAGAATTAGAGATAGCAAGGGAACATTTCATGCAAAGATGGGCACAATAAAGGACAGAAATGGTATGGACTTAACAGAAGCACAGGATATTAAGAATAGGTGGAAAGAACACACAGAAGAACTATACAAAAAAGATCTTCATGATCCATATTACCACGATGGTGTGATCACTCATCTAGAGCCAGACATCCTGGAGTGTAAAGTCAAGTGCAACACTCAATATGCCTGAAAATTTGGAAAATTCAGCAGTGGCCACAGGAATGGAAAAGGTCAGTTTTCATTCAAATCCCAAAGAAAGGCAATGTCAAAGAATGCTCAAACTACCACACAATTGCACTCATCTCACATACTAGTAAAGTAATGCTCAAAATTCTCCAAGCCAGGCTTCAACAACACGTAAACCATGAACTTCCAGATATTCAAGCTGGATTTAGAACAGGCAGAGGAACCAGAGATCAAATTGCCAACATCCATTGGATCATCAAAAAAGCAAAAGAATTCCAGAAAAACATCTACTTTTGCTTAATTGACTATGCCAAAGTCTTTGACTGTGTGGATCACAACAAACTGTGGAAAATTCTTAAAGTGATGGGAATACCAGACCATCTGACCTGTCTCCTGAGACATCTGTATGAATGCCAAGAAGTAACAGTTAGAACCATACATGGAACAACAGACTGGTTCCAAATCAGGAAGGGAGTACGTGAAGGCTGTACATTGTCACCCTACTTATTTAAATTATATGCAGAGTACTTCATGAGAAATGTTGGGCTGGCTGAAGCACAAGCTGGAATCAAGATTTCCAGGAGAAATATCAATAACCTCAGATATGCAGATGACACCACCTTTATGACAGAAAGTGAAGAAGAACTAGAGACCCTCTTGATGAAAGTGAAAGGGGAGAGTGAAAAAGTTGGCTTAAAATTCAACATTCAGATAACTAAGATCATGGCATCCAGCCCCGTCACTTCATGGCAAAAAGATGGGGAACCAATGGAAAGAGTGAGGACTACTTTTTTAGGCTCCAAAATCATTGCAGATGGTGACTGCAGCTGTGAAATTAAAAGATGCTTGCTCCTTGAAAGAACAGATATGACCAGCTTCAGATCAGATCAGATCAGTCGCTCAGCCGTGTCTGACTCTTTGCAACCCCATGAATCGCAGCATGCCAGGCCTCCCTGTCCATCACCAACTCCCAGAATTCACTCAGACTCACGTCCATCGAGTCAGTGATGCCATCCAGCCATCTCATCCTCTGTCATCCCCTTCTACTCCTGCCCTCAATCCCTCCCAACATCAGAGTCTTTTCCATTGAGTCAACTCTTTGCATAAGGTGGCCAAAGTACTGGAGCTTCAGCTTTAGCATCATTCCTTCCAAAGAAATCCCAGGGCTGATCTCCTTCAGAATGGACTGGTTGGATCTCCTTGCAGTCCAAGGGACTCTCAAGAGTCTTATGCAACACCACAGTTCAAAAGCATCAATTCTTCGGTGCTCAGCCTTCTTCACAGTCCAACTCTCACATCCATACATGACCACAGGAAAAACCATAGCCTTGACTAGATGAACATTTGGTGGCAAAGTAATGTCTCTGCTTTTGAATATGCTATCTAGGTTGGTCATAACTTTCCTTCCAAGGAGTAAGCGCCTTTTAATTTCATGGCTGCAGTCACCATCTGTAGTGATTTTGGAGCCCAGAAAAATAAAGTCTGACACTGTTTCCAGTTTCCCCATCTATTTCCCATGAAGTGATGGGACCAGATGCCATGATCTTAGTTTTCTGAATGTTGAGCTTTAAGCCAACTTTTTCACTCTCCACTTTCACTTTCATCAAGAGGCTTTTGAGTTCCTCTTCACTTTCTGCCATAAGGGTGGTGTCCTCTGCATATCTGTTATTGATATTTCTCCTGGCAATCTTGATTCCAGCTTGTGTTTCTTCTAGTCCAGCGTTTCTTATGCTGTACTCTGCATATAAGTTAAATAAACAGGGTGACAATATACAGCCTTAACAAACTCCATTTCATATTTGGAACCATTTTGTTCCATGTCCAGTTCTAACTGTTGCTTCTTGAACTGCATATAGTTTTCTCAAGAGGCAGGTCAGGTGGTCTGGTATTCCCATCTCTTTCAGAATTTTCCACAGTTTATTGTGATCCACACAGTCAAAGGCTTTGGCATAGTCAATAAAGCAGAAATAGATGTTTTTCTGGAACCCTCTTGCTTTTTCCATGATCCAGCGGATATTGGCAATTTGATCTCTGGTTCCTCTGCCTTTTCTAAAACCAGCTTGAACGTCAGGAAGTTCACGGTTCACATATTGCTGAAGCCTGACTTGGAGAATTTTGAGCATTACTTTACTAGAGTGTGAGATGAGTGCAATTGTGCGAATAGCAAGAAGAGATAAGAAAGCCTTTTTCAGCGATCAGTGCAAAGAAATAGAGGAAAACAACAGAATGGGAAAGACTAAGGATCTCTTCAAGAAAATCAGAGATACCAAAGGAACATTTCATGCAAAGTTGAGCTCTATAAAGGACAGAAATGGTATGGACCTAACAGAAGCAGAAGATATTAAGAAGAGATGGCAAGAATACACAGAAGAACTGTACAAAAAAGATCTTCATGACCCAGATAATCAAGATGGTGTGATCACTGACCTAGAGCCAGATATCCTGGAATGTGAAGTCAAGAGGGCCTTAGAAAGCATCACTACGAACAAAGCTAGTGGAGGTGATGGAATTCCAGTTGAGCTATTCCAAATCCTGAAAGATGATGCTATGAAAGTGCTGCACTCAATATGCCAGCAAATTTAGAAAACTCAGCAGTGGCCACAGGACTGGAAAAGGTCAGTTTTCATTCTAATCCCAAAGAAAGGCAATGCCAAAGAATGACCAGCTTAGGCAGCATATTAAAAATCAAAGAGATTACTTTGCCAACAAATGTCTGTCTAGTCAAAGCTGTGGTTTTTCCAGTAGTCATGTATGGATGTGAGAGCTGGACTCTAAAGAAAGCTGAGCACCAAAGAATTGAGGCTTTTGTACTGTGGTGTTGGAGAAGACTCTTGAGAGTCCCTTGGACTGCAAGGAGGTTAAACCTGATATTTAGGAAATCAGTCCTTAATATTCATTGCAAGGACTGGTGCTGAAGCTGAAACTGCCATACTTTGGCTACCTGATGTGAAGAACTGACTCACTGGAAAAGACCCTGTTGCTGGGAAAGATTAAAGGCGGGAGGAGAAGGGGGCAGCAGAGAATGAGATGGTTGGATGGCATCACCGACTCGATGGACAGGATTTTGAGTATGCTCTGGGAGTTGGTGATGGACTGGGAAGCCTGGCATGCTGCAGTCCATGGGGTCGCAAAGAGCTGGACACAAGTGTGTGACTGAACTGAACTGAATCTCTAGAGAAAGGCAGAATGGGTGGACTGTGTATCTTCAAACAGAAGACACACCTCATCGTCTTCACAAAAACAGTTATGTGGATATGGATCAAAAGAAATGTGACTTCACTGACTTGGCCCAGGAATGCTCCCATGGAAACCCATGAACAGTATAATGATGTCATGAGAACACTCTTAATGATACAGCCCCGGACTTCTTCAGCATTCTTCATGTGTGTGAGTAATGTCTCTGTGTTTCTGATTGTGACATGGCTTACCATTAATGCCAACTTCTTTCCACTTCCTGTTCTTGAGAGTAGGATAAATTGGTAAGCAGTGACTCAGCTGTAGCAGCCAAGAAAGTCATCCTCACTTCTCACCCCTCACACTACAGCCCCACCCTCAGTTGTACCCTGAGCTATGGAACAGGCAGTGACTGAACAGATATTTCTCCTTCTTCTTGGGACTGAAAAGGTTGAATGAGGAACACAGCTTTGTACTTCTATCACCTTCCTAGGTAAATAGTGAGACAAATCACCCATGAATGGGACAGAATAGAGTCTGCAGTTTTGTTTTGTTTTTTTTTCTCCCCATCTCACAATGGAAACAGGTGTTGATCTCACCCCCATTGGACACCACTGTGTTGGCTGTGTTAACAATGCTCAACTCCTTGGTGGCATGGATGATATAGATTTTTGGATAATCTTGGCATGGAAGAATCTGCCCATGGGCCAGGTAACCAAGGCCTGGGCCTTAGAGTCTTAGACAGAAATTTACACCATGCAAGCCAATACCCGGATGAACCCTTAACAAGCAGTTGCAAATATAGGATAAATAGGAGGCTGGGTGCACCTTCTGGGGATTTCCCACCTTAACCTCTGTACTGTCTATTCTAAAGCCATATTTCTGTGCAAGGATGCCTCAAGACCACCCATGGATTTATTTCTCTCTCTTGAGATGTTTATGATCCCTCATCCGTGGAGAGCGAGAGAGAAATAGAGACAGAGATAGAGAAAGAATGAAAGAGAGGGGCTGTCCAGAGACCCAGCAGGGGAATTTTTATTGCTTAAAATGATGCTGATTTTTATTTTAACTTTGTGTGGCTCTCATTTCACCTGGTGCTGCCTTTCCTGTGCTCAAATGAGACGGCTGGAGGGATTCTCTCCTCCCGATGTTACTGCCCCAGTAGGCTGGGGCTTCCTGCTTGCCTTTAACCTCAATGGGTTAACTTCATAAAACCGCGGCTCTTTATTCCAGCCTGAGATTTCCCATCATACTTTAGGACCAGCGAACCGTCCCTTCTTTGATGGCACCTTTTGGCTCCACAATAGAAGCCAATTTGTTAGACTTCTTTACAGGTCAGGGGCTGTGTGAAGATGTGGAGGGCACAGCAGTGGGCACTGGAAAATGAAGTTGTATTCGCTTGGCAAATTATACGTCTGCTGCACTTTATGGGCTCCGGTTTCCTTTCCTCTCCTTTTCTCTCACTCTCGCTGCCCCCCTCCCCATTTTCTTGCCTTTTCTTGAAACTGAGGAAGCGTGTATGTGAGATATCGTCACATATCCAGTTAATGTAGGTTAATAGATTGATTCCAGTGACACGGATCATAATGAACAGTAAATTGTTTTATCTCTTAAGTCTTATTTGGTCAGCCAGGAAAACATATGAGGTAATATGGCTTGGACTAAATGGACCGTATAATAGATCTCCTTCTAAAGAATAAGGACAGGGGTGACAGCGCCTCTTATGATTAATGAAAATAATAATGGTCCTGAAATTGAAATTTTTCTAATTTTTTTTTCCCTTCTCCTCTCTTGGCTGCCACCAAAAACTTCAGCCAAGAGATGATTTGTGTACAATAACTGGCTCTGACTTCTTCCTGGTTTAAAATACATACTTAGAGGGTGGGGGAAGGAAGCAAAGACATAAATTGGTTTCTAGATTTCTGTGTGTGCCATGTGCAAGGGAAGGAGCGCATTCATGTAAATTTCTTTTCTGTGGGCTTCTGATGTTAAGACTCCATACAGAGCATGAATGTCTCTGGCATCTAATGTGTTATAGGTCAATCTGATTATTCACTTGGAATCAAGTCTATTCTGTCTTTAGATTTACCCTTCAATCATCTCATTTTGCCCTTTCCCTCTTCCATTTTTTTCCCCTTGGGTCAAGGAATATTTTTTTCTCCTTCTATGTCTGCCAAGACCTGTATCTTCTCACTGGTTACCAGAAAAAAAGCAAATGATTGTCTCAGTTTTTCACAGAGTGGTTCTTTGAGATTCTGTAAAAGAAAGGAAAGGAGGAGAATTGTAATAAGTAATCATCACAACAACGTTACCATTTTGGGAGGAAAAAAGTGGCAACAAATTAAGATGGTTTGTTCAGTTGCAGGAGGCATATTCTTCTTGCAAATGACGGTGGATCCCAAGATCACAACGCAATTAGAGAAGGATCTTGATCCTTGGAATATGAGAGGAAGAACTAAAAGGATCAAGAGAAAGAGATAAGAGCCTCAGCTTCCACTTGAATAAGGACCATTACCTTCAAGCCATTTCTTCTATACCGTGGACCACATATCATTTGGACAGCCGCCTGAGAAATGTATTTCGGCTGTCTGGGGTGTACCTAACTGAGGCAACCCATCTTTCTATCAGATTGTGTCCAAATTCTGTGAAAATTGATTTCTCAAAAATTTGTTTTACAATCTCAAGTAGTTGCTTCTGGACATTCTTCATGATCATGAAATATTTTCTGTCTGGTTTCTGCCAAACAAAATAATCAATTGTAGATTCATGCAGCACCATCACATAATCTTTGACAGCAAATGGTTAGCGAAATTTTGCTTAACTCTGCAGAACACAGTTAAGAGAATATTGTTCATTCAACATAGATGATCCTTTATTGCCCCTTTAATATCAAATTTCCTCCAAAGAATCCTCCAAATTATTTCATTGAAATTTTTCTTTTCAACCAGTTATCATAACAAGATGTGAAAACAAAGTCCCTGTTCACTTATATACAAAATAATAACAAAAAATAAAAATTATAAATAATATAAAGTTAATATATTGCAAACTTAAAGAAAAGCAAATTATAAAATAATATATCACATGATTCTATTTAGTGTTGATAAGTTTATACACAAATATACATATGATTATAATGCATAGTGCTTTTGTTTTATCACATCATGAATAAATGAATGACCAAATGTTTAACTTTTGTCACCTTCAAAGGAATGGAATATTAGAAGCTGAGATAAGGGAAATATTAGAGATATTTTGGGTAAATTTTTAGGTCACAATAATCAATCATAACCTTCAAAATAAAATAGGAAGGTATCTACATCTTGTCTCTCATTGCTTTACAAAACTGAACAATAAACTTTCAAAAGTTAAGGGGAAAAAAAAACCTTTTAAACAGTGTTTGAAAAGTTTAGTTTTTTTAGATCCATTTGTAAAACTTTCCTTCCCAGGGCATTTCTTAGGGGCTTCATAGGCCACTCAGTAGTAAGAATCTGCATGCCAATGCAGGAGACTTGGGTTTGATCCCTGGGTTGAGAAGGTCCCCTGGAGAAGGAAATGGCAACCCACTCCAGTATTCTTGCCTTGAGAATCCCATGGACAGAGGAACCTGGCAGGCTACAGTCAAAGGAGTCATAAGAGTGGACATGACTTAGCAGTTAAGCACACATACATGGCATATTTCTTGATATTCAAAGATTGTCAAGTAATAAGTGGTTTGTTAAAATGATAACAAAAGCACATTGTGGAATGGGGAGGGAGGAGGGAGGAGGGTTCAGGATGGGGAACACATGTATACCTGTGGCGGATTCATTTTGATATTTGGCAAAACTAATACAGTTATGTAAAGTTTAAAAATAAAATAAAATTAAAAAAAAATAAAAAAAAAAATAAAGGAGCTTAATATTGTAAAAAAAAAAAAAAAAAAAAGCACATTGTGGTTACAAAATGTATTTGACCTAAGCTTTATAAATGGGATAATCCATCAAGAATTCTATTTTGCTTTTTCTATCTACTACTGTATTTTATCTTTTAGTTTGTCTCTCTAAAGATGTTATTTGAGATTTTTGTTCTTTTTTTTTGAAGATAATTGCTTTATAATACTGTGATGTTTTTTTGCCATACACCAACAGGAATCAGCCATAGGTATATGCGTGTCCTCTCCCTCCTGAACCTCCCTCCCACCTTCTTCCCCACCCCATTCCTCTAGGTTGTCACAGAGCACCAACTTTGGATTCCCTGTGTCATACATCAGACTCCCACTGGCTATCTGTTTTGCTTACGGTGATATATGTGTTTCAATGTTATTCTCTCAAATCATCCCACTCCCTACTTCTCCCACCGTGTCCGAAAGTCTGCTCCTTATGTCTGTGTGTCGTTTACTGCCCTGCATGTAGGATCATGGTACTATCTTTCTAGATTCTCTGTATATGTGTTAATATACAATATTTGTCTTTCTGACTTCCTTCATTCTGTATAATAGGCTCTGGGTCCACCCATCCCATTAGAAGTGACTCACACATTCCTTCTCGTAGTTGAGTCATATTCCGTTGTGTATACGTACCACGACTTCCTTATCCATCCCTCTGTCAATGGACTTCTAGGTTGCTTCCATGTCCTAGCTATTGTAAACAGTGCTGCAGTGAACACTGGGGTACCTGTGTCACAGCAAGATCCTCTATGACCCACCGCCTAGAGTAATGGAAATAAAAGCAAAAATAAACAAGGTAGACCTAATTAAATTTAAAACCTTTTGCACAATGAAGGAAACTATAAGCAAGGTGAAAAGACAACCCTCACAATGGGAGACAATAATAGCAAACAAAACAACTACAAAGAATTAATCCCCCAAATATATAAGCAGCTCATACAACTTAATACCAGAAAAATAAACAACTCAATCAAAAAGTGGACAGAAGACCTAAATACACATTTCTCCAAAGAAGATGGCTAATCAACACATGAAAAGATGCTCAACATCAGTCATTATCAGAGAAATGCAAATCAAAACTACAATGAGGCATCATTTCACATCAGACAGAATGACCATCATCAAAAGTCTACAAATAATACATGTGGAGAGGGTGTGGAGAAAAGGGAACTCTGTTACACTGTTGGTGGGAATGCAAATTGATACAACCACTATGGAGATCAGTACAGAGATTCCTTAAAAAACTAGGAATAAAACTACCATATGACCCAGCAATCCCTCTATTGGGCATTTATGAGGAAATCATAATTGAAAAAGATTTTTATTGTTACTATTTTTACATTTTTAAAAATTGTGTTATTTTACAGATAAAATCTGTACTATCTGAAATTGGAAAAAAATATATTGCATTTAAAATTCTAAATACATTTAACAGAAACTGAGTCATAACTAAAATGACTGCTAAGGATGCATTTGTGAATATTCTGTATGTTTTCTTTTAAATTAATATTCATTTATTGGCCTGAAATGCTTAGTCTTCAGCCTTCTCAAACTATGAGTGTCAGTCCTTTTGAGAAATCAGGTTGTATTCTGAGTTAGGAAGAAGTCTTAAATGAAAAGGTTTGCAATCTTCAAGTTGTGATACAATATTATGAATATTTCTAAACTTAAGTCGAGTTGGTAGAATTTTTTATAATCTGTGATGTTTCATGACATTGAACACTGTGGAACCCATCTTAGACCAGAAGTCATTATGCAGCACATGTGTGTGTGCACACACACACATATGTATACACACACACACACACAAACTGCACATCAAAAAATAGGTTGAGAGACATCCATTTAGTTCACTCTCACAGATGGCACTAACTGAGCTTCCAAATGAGCGTAAATACTGTTTTTTCAATTGCAATGTCTACTTTCTTCAGTGTCTGCTCGGTCTGACTCTTTGAACCCCCATGGACTACAGCCCTCCAGACTCCATGGAATTATCCAGGTAAGAATACTGGAGTGGGTTGCCATTTCCTTCTCCAACTTTCTTCATTATTTGTTATCAAATTGAACTACTCATAATAGCTTTTAATTGTCTATTTGTTGATGTGTACAAATCTTTCTAAACTAAATTTTCAACAATTTATTTGTTGAATTTCAGGAAATCCAGAGGGTTGAGTTTATAGGGAGAGATAAGGAAGAAGGGACAGATATCTTGGTCCCCCTTAATTTGAATGGAGACCTCAAGGAGTTCAAATTCTGCTGTTTCTATCTGCTTTAAAATTTGAAATTATATAACAACTATTCATTTTTATATTGGCATTCTCCACACAGTAATACAATATTTATTTTTAATTACCCAAATATATAGGAAAAATAGGACAGAGATTGTACAAAAAGATGTTCAGTGTAGCATTATTTATAATGGCATTAATAAAGCATCCAAATCCATAGGATTTGATTAACAACTTTATTATATCCATATGAGAGAATATTAGGTATCTGTCCATATAAATCTCTACTTATCATCTACCTATGAAATTTAATAAGAAAGAGGATAAAAGGGATTAGCAGCTGCTGCTGCTAAGTCACTTCAGTCGTGTCCGACTCTGTGCGACCCCATAGACGGCAGCCCACCAGGCTCCCCCGTCCCGGGAATTCACCAGGCAAGAACACTGGAGTGAGTTGCCATTTCCTTCTCCAATAAAAGCATCAGATCAGATCAGATCAGTCACTCAGTCATGTCCGACTCTTTGCAACCCCATGAATCGCAGCACTCCAGGCCTCCCTGTCCATCACCAACTCTCGGAGTTCACTCAGACTCAAGTGCATCGAGTCAGTGATGCCATCCAGCCATCTCATCCTCTGTCGTCCCCTTCTCCTCCTGCCCCCAATCCCTCTCAGCATCAGAGTCTTTTCCAATGAGTCAACTCTTCGCATGAGGTGGCTAAAGTACTGGAGTTTCAGCTTTAGCATCATTCCTTCCAAAGAAATCCCAGGGCTGATCTCCTTCAGAATGGACTGGTTGGATCTCCTTGCAGTCCAAGGGACTCTCAAGAGTCTTCTCCAACACCACAGTTCAAAAGCATCAATTCTTTGGTGCTCAGCCTTCTTCACAGTCCAACTCTCACATCCATACATGACCACAGGAAAAACCATAGCCTTGACTAGACGAACCTTTGGTGGCAAAGTAATGTCTCTGCTTTTGAATATGCTATCTAGGTTGGTCATAACTTTCCTTCCAAGGAGTAAGCGCCTTTTAATTTCATGGCTGCAGTCACCATCTGCAGTGATTTTGGAGCCCAGAAAAATAAAGTCTGACACTGTTTCCACTGTTTCCCCATCTATTTCCCATGAAGTGATGGGACCAGATACCATGATCTTCGTTTTTTGAATGTTGAGCTTTAAGCCAACTTTTTCACTCTCCACTTTCACTTTCATCAAGAGGCTTTTGAGTTCCTCTTCACTTTCTGCCATAAGGGTGGTGTCATCTGCATATCTGAGGTTATTGATATTTCTCCTGGCAATCTTGATTCCAGCTTCTTCCAGTCCAGCGTTTCTTATGCTGTACTCTGCATATAAGTTAAATAAACAGGGTGACAATATACAGCCTTGACGAACTCCTTTTCCTATTTGGAACCAGTCTGTTGTTCCATGTCCAGTTCTAACTGTTGCTTCCTGACCTGCATACAAATTTCTCAAGAGGCAGCTCAAGTGGTCTGGTATTCCCATCTCTTTCAGAATTTTCCACAGTTTATTGTGATCCACACAGTCAAAGGCTTTGGCATAGTCAATAAAGCAGAAATAGATGTTCTTCTGGAACTCTCTTGCTTTTTCCATGATCCAGTGGATGTTGGCAATTTGATCTCTGGCTCCTCTGCCTTTTCTAAAACCAGCTTGAACATCAGGAAGTTCACGGTTCACATATTGCTGAAGCCTGTCTTGGAGAATTTTGAGCATTACTTTACTAGCGTGTGAGATGACTGCAATTGTGAGGTAGTGTGAGCATTCTTTGGCATTGCCTTTCTTTGGGATTGGAATGAAAACTGACCTTTCCAGTCCTGTGGCCACTGCTGAGTTTTCCAAATTTGCTGGCATATTGAGTGCAGCACTTTCACAGCATCATCTTTCAGGATTTCAGAGAGCTCAAGTGGAATTCCATCACCTCCACTAGCTTTGTTCGTAGTGATGCTTTCTAAGGCCCACTTGACTTCACATTCCAGGATGTCTGGCTCTAGATCAGTGATCACACCATTGTGATTATCTTGGTCATGAAGATCTTTTTTGTACAGTTCTTCTGTGTATTCTTGCCATCTTACATACACTTAATTTCAATTTTTTAAAATTAACACAGAGACTAAAAATGGAAAAGGAGTGACCATCCCTAGCTATTAGGATATCTTTTTTTTTTTTTTTGGAAATGCCTTTCTATGTCCTACAAAATTTTGACATGCGCATATTACTTTTATAAATTAAAAAGATAGCTAATTGTTACTCTGTGCTAGATACTGTTTTAATTTCTTTACATTAACTCATTTAATTTTTATAACTACCCTTTGAGATAAGTACTATTTTACCTCATTTTATCAATGAGAGAATTAATTATCACAGTAGTTAAGTCATTTGCTCAAGGTCATACAGCTGGTACATGATGGCACCAGGATTTGAACCCTGGTTACCTGACACCAAAGCCCGAAATTGTAATAATATGCTTTCTAAATAAAATAGGTTGTCCAAACCACAATTTGTGATCATTGTTGTTTAATCCCTAAATCGTGTCCAACTCTTTTGGACCCCACAGACTATAGCCGGCCAGGCTCCTCTGTCCTTGAGATTTCCCAGGCAAGAATACATAGGGGCTGCCATTCTCCTCTTCAGGGCATCTTCCTGACCCAGGGATCGAACTGGCATCAACTACACTGGCAGGCAAATTCTTTACCACTGAGCCACCAGGGAAGCAGTTCTTTAACCTAATTGTTATTACCCAGAAAGATAGCATTAACTCAGGCAAACCCGAGTATAAGGTATCTAAATCTGAATAACAACAAGCACACGAACATATTTCTTATGTCAAGGTTCAGAGTTGTTTAATTGCATGTAATTGAATTTTCTTTATTCTAATTGTAGAGTTTGCTAGCAAATATCACAGGCAATTTTGATCTTCTGTTTTCATGCTCAAGGAGGGCATGATATTAAAGACTGGCTTCTTGCAGATATGCCTATCTGTTACCAAATAAAGTGGTTCTAGTTTAACAGAACCGGAGAAGGCAATGGCACCCCACTCCAGTACTCTTGCCTGGAAAATCCCATGGACGGAGGAGCCTGGTGGGCTGCAGTCCATGGGGTCGCGAAGAGTCGGATACGACTGAACGACTTCACCTTCACTTTTTACTTTCATGCATTGGAGAAGGAAATGGCAACCCACTCCATTGTTCTTGCCTGGAGAATCCCAGGGATGGGGGAGCCTGGTGGGCTGTTGTCTATGGGGTCGCACAGAGTCGGACACGACTGAAGCGACTTAGCAGCAGCAGCAGCAGCAGTTTAACAGATCAGTGTAAATAGACTAAATATCCCAGAAATCCAAAAGAAATAATTCTTAGCTAATGTCCTAAACTGATTACATAGTTGTTGAATCTCCACTTCAGTCTGAAGTATGTATGGTCATGAAAAAAATTACCTGCTTTAAAAAACAAATTAAAAATTTAATTAAAAAAATTAAAAATTTTCCTATATTAAAACAAGTTTGGTTTAAAGAATAAAGTTTTGCCATACAGGAAATTTATATTAGCCTACAGGTCCAATCTCTTAGAGCTCTAAAAGTCTAAAATTAAATATGTCCTCAAGAAAATTCACTCTACCATCAAGGGTTCTAAGCAAATAGAACAGAGGATACTTGCAAATCAGGCTCTCACCAGCTGCAAAACCCAAGACTTTGCTCTTATCTGTTCCCTTCCCTACCTGTGCCCCATTCACCCATCTCTTAGTTGAACTTGTGATTATCAGATGGCCATGAAAGTTTCCTGAGCCCTAAGTGCTTTGGATAATTCTCAGTGCTTTGACCCAGTCTTGCTTCCCAATTACGTATTCAGAGGATAAGAGAAAGGACCTCAAGCTGTTCTTTTGTCGTCCTTTCATCTCTCATGGGCTGTTCATTTCTGCCCTAGGATTTTTTCTTCTCACTTCTTCCCTCCTCTTCATTTCTTCCCTGTTTCCTTCTAGATCATGCCCATTTATACCTATGTCCCATTTCTCTTCTTCTTAGGGAGGAAAAATAAGTATTAAAAATAAACTAATTATATCTGATGAGCACAAGTACAGTTCACCTCTGTATTAGTGAAAAGAAAGCCTTGAATTTTAAAATTAAGCTAATCTGAAGTATCTGCAAGCCTTGAAGCTCTTATAAGTATACTGAAAGAGCTCTTTAAAATTTTAATCTCCGTAAAATTTTTCTCCTTCCTTACTCTACATATGTTCTCTTAATACCAAATACATACATCACTACATAAATATTTCTTATTACACATGTTTTATCAATGGTGTTGCTCAGATTTTCAACCAATATAAAGGCTTTGTTTTGAATTAGGCTGAGAGCCGGGGTAGCACTTCAACATTTTTCTATGCAATTCTCTGTTCTAGATTTCAAAGACACAGATGAATTGTTGGAGGTCGTCCTAAGTCTTCAGCAATAAACAGCTTTATGACTCTCTCGACCTGGTTCTGGTAGAGAATGTATGTCTTTACATATTTGCAGATTCACGTGTGAAACTTAAGATTAGCCTTTGGGAGCCCTGTGTTAATTAAAAAAGGGAAATCAATGGGCCTGTGAATCCACCTTTTCCTGGAGTTGATTAAAATCCAAGAAGAAATTAAAACCAAGTTAAACAGAAAAGATACAAAGGTTTGGAGAAATATTTACCACGTACACAGAACTCACTCTCTCTCACTCTCAAGCACATACAAAATACATGATTTTTTGTTTTCTTGAAGAAAAAAAAAGGTATTAAAAAAATCCAGTGACTGATTTTGCCTCTTGAACCAAATCAAATATTTTCTTGTCAAAGCGCTCATAACTGCAGCCTGCAGAGGTCACGGCCTTAACTTTCTCCTTCAGATGGTCTGTGAGTGGAATGTCCTTACGATTAAGGCTCCTTTTGTTTTCCTTGGGAGGGTTTTGCTTACCCTGGCCGAGCGCCTGAGACGTACCAAGGTTCTCTAGACTCTGTTTATTAGATTTTTATCTTCTTATCAGAGTCTTCCTTCTTAAATCATGTCAGCATTTTACCACTCTTCAGGGATTCCTGGTGTTTTATTGTCTATGAACTGCTTGGAGGGTGGCTGGGGAGGGAGCTAGCCTAACAAACACAGCATTCACATAATAGTAGGAGTGGGATGGAGCAGGATGCTCCTTGCACTCATTATTCTCATACTCACTCATGTTCCCTCTCTCTCAGCCTGTGAGCCCCTGGGAAGCCCATCGCCTGCTTGCCCCATGCTTTTTAGTCAATGGAATGACACAGCTTCTCTGTGGACAGCCTGCTTCTCGGTCATTTTGAGTGGCTCTTTAAACTCCTATGTACTTGCTTAAGCCACTTGCAATCATCCAGAGAGACCATTGGGTGAGTGGGTGATTACTTGGTACCAAAGAATGTTATTGGGTTTTGGTCACAGATGGAATCTGGATGGAGCTCCATTCTCTCTCCCGTTCCTGCCCTTTTGGTACATATCGAACTGAAACTTTAAAACAACTTCATGCTAAAGTATCCCAACTTTGTATACGTAGGAGAAATTGCCTGGCTTTTGCTATGGGTGGGGCTTTATGGGACAGTGGAAGGAGGTGGCGGGAAAGCAGGAAACCCACAGAAAGACTCATTGCTGGGAAAGTGAGTCATCCGCTTTCCCTTTCATGGAATATCCACATGACTCAGAATTTTTTTTTTTTTTTTTTTTTTAATGATACTCAGTATTTTCTTAACCATAAGCTGATCTGTCTTAAGTCACTTTTTTTTTTTTTTTTTTGGTAATTAGAAGCTTTACTTATAATAACCAAAGCCTGGAAACAACCCAAATTTCCATCACTAGTTGATTTGATAAATTGTTATTTGTCTTTAGACTCAATGTGCTTTGTCACTCAGTCATGTCCGACCCTTTGTGACCCATGAGCTGTAGTCCGCCAGGCTCCTCTGTCCATGAGATTCTCCAGGCAAGAATACTGGAGTGGGTTGCCATGCCCTCCTCCAGGGAATCTTCCCAACTCAGGGATTGAACCTAGATGTCCCACAGTGCAGGTGGATTCTTTATCATCTGAGCCTCAGGAAAGCTCAAGAAAGCCCAGACTACTAGAGTGGGTAGCCTGTCCCTTCTCCGTGGGAGCTTTCCTACCCAGGAATCAAACCAGGGTCTCCTGCACTGCAGGCAGATTCTTTAAACTCAATTCTAAGCAGTAAAAGGGAACACATTATGGACATAGGCATCATCAAGTTTAAATCTCAAAAACATTATGTTGAGGGAAAGAAGATAAACATAAAAAGCTACATATAGCACAATTAAATTACATGAAATTTTCAAAAAGGCTAAAATGACCCATAGTCAAAGAATACTGACCAGGGGTTGTTGGAGGTAGTGGATCTGACTGCAAATATTCTCTCAGTTACAATGAGTGTTATATAAAGGCCTTTTTTTTTAAAATATAAGTTGTAACCAATAAGGTTAACTATAAACGCAATCTTGAAACAGAGAAGATACTTATCTTTTCACTGAGGTCATAAAGCATGTTTATTTGCATATGGCTTTCAGAATTGGTTAAAATCTATAAGACTATTAGAATAAAAGATTAAATTCTAAAGAGGGTCTAAGGCAACAGATTACACGGATATGCAAATCCTCTTGGAGATGGAGTTTTACTTCTTTCCCATACACTCCTATATGGTGAGAATTTGATCAACACAGGGGTCGGGTTGCAGGGGGTGGTGATTGCAGTCATCAAAGAGCATTCACGTGTTTTCTAATGTTTATCCACTCTTTCAAAAATATTTATTGAGCACTTGAGCACTTACCTGTCTGAAGCATTGTTTACCTTGGAATCCCTAGTCCAATAGGATATCGGGATAACTGCTGGGTATACAAATGACGAGTATGTGGATTTTTGTCTTACCCTGCTGTGCCTGCAAACAAAAAATTCTCTTTCCAGAGATAAGTAGCTATTTTATTCCTACCCTTGGGGAGACCTCAGGGTATATGCTGTATCCCATGGTAAGGAAAGTGTGAATTCTATGGAGAATCAAGTAGGTTTTTTCTTTTTTTTTTTTTCCTCTCTAATGAATCTTCAATGACTTTTTTTTTTTTCCTTAGGAGCATTTCCCAACTTATTAAAGCAATAAGTTCCTGTGGAAAAGTGCTTAACATAACAGTTTTGTGGCCAGCTTTCCCTTCCAGCTGATAACATCACAGTGAAGGAGAACAAGGCTTGGAAATTTGGAACTAAATGCTACCAATATGTTTTTTAAGATTAAAAATGAATAGTGATGAAAAATGTTTGATATTGTATCATGAAGACTTATGTTCACTTTTCAACTGATTCTACTTAATTTTTTTTTCTCAGTTGTCTTTTCATTACAACTCAAATTTGAGATACTCAATCTGTTGACTACTCGACATACTCAGACTTCTTTTGCATGATTTTCTATGGTTTGAGTATTCCAACTGTTTCAGATTTCCCTTATTTCTTCAGCATCATCATAGCTTTCACCTTCATAATTGATTTATCTTTTACAGAAAAAATGTAATTATGAATAAAAGCCTGGTCCTTCATGGAGTGTAACACATAGTTGCTAATTCAATGCAAAGAAACAGGCGATAGGACTACTGGTCCCCAGAAAGCCTCAGTTTCTGGGCTTTCTAAACCTGGTGAAATTATATTAGTTATCTCATTGTTAGTGCCATTATAATAATCTCTCAGAGGTCCTATGGTTGATACAAGCTCATTCATTCATCATTTACTTATTTATTAGCAATTATCTTCCAGACTTTGTGTTAGGTATTAGAGGAAGGAAAAATTATACATTATTGGTTTGTTGGTGGTGGTGGTATAAGCTCCTCCATGAACATCTTTTGAGTTTCAGTGAACTGTAAACAGATATTTACATATAATAGATAAGTGCTCTTGGCATCTCAAAGGAGGGGACCACTGATCCAGCCAAGTTCTGAGTTAAGTCTCTAAGGAAGAGTAGGGAATTGAAGAAGGGATTTTTATTGCAGGAGAGACGTGTCAGACAAGGACAAAAGAAAGAGTTTAAGCCTATATATCTGGGGAAACACGGTTCCCTGTGAGAGTGATTGGAGGTGATATTAAAACGTAGAATAAGATTTAATTTTGAAAGAATTCTGTGCCATACTAAGGAGCTTGGATTTCTGTCTGCCCCATCCCCTGCCTGCTCCATAATGGAAAGAAAAATTTCCAACAATATGTGGTCAATTATCCTTAGCTTAAGTAGTATAGGGGCTTCCCTAGTGGCTCAGATGGTAAAGAATGTGCCTGAAATGCAGAAGACCCAGGTCCAATCCCTGAAAGGGGAAGATCCCCTGGGAAAGGGAATGGCTACCCACTCCAGTATTCTTGCGTGGAGAATTCCATGGACAGAGGAGCCTGGTATGCTACAATCCATAGGGTTGCAAAGAGTTGGACATGACTGAGTGTTTTAACACTTTCATTTTAAGTAGTATTAGCCTTGTTAACTGCAAACATTTTAGCTTTTTGTTGTTGTTGTGAGTTCTGCCGGAGACATTGTAATATCTTTTTTGTCTGTGACTGTTTTGTCAAACCAAAACTGTTTACCTCAGATTGGGACTTTAATCCATGTGCTGGGAACTTGAACTCAGCCAAAACCCAGTTTGAGACTCTAACCCATGAGGTTGGAACTCAAACCCAGCCAAAACCCATGGTTCGTGGTTTCAGGACCTAGTGAAGTTCAGGTTCTTGATGTCTCATCACAGAAAGAATTCAGTGAGAGAAAAATGGTAGGTAAGAAGTGGATTTATTTAGAAAGAAACACCTCACAGACAGAGTGTGGGCCATCGCAGAGGGAGAGTCTGGTGGTCTCGAAAGGTGTCCTGGTTAGCTTTTACGGGCTGGGTAATCAATCACACAGGCTAATTAGTGGGAGGATTATTCCAACTATTTTGGGTCTGGGGTACAGATTTTCAGGAATTGGGTCACCGCCAACTGTTTGGTCTTTTGACAGTAGGCCTTGGAACTATCATGGCACCTCTTGGTGTGTCATTTAGCTTGCTGATTGAGGATCAAGGTCTAGTCGAAGTTGACGTGTCTTCCATCTTGGACCAATTTAATTCTAATCAGTTTATGCTGTGTCCTCTGGCTATGTCATTCTACGAAAAGTTGTACCTTGCCCCCTTCCCTCCTGTTTCAAAACTATTCATCTGTATAATAATTATACAATGAGCATTCCACTTCTATATGGATCAAGTAAACCTTACTCCTCTGACACAGATGTTCTGGCAAAGTTTTAAATTTTTCACTTGTTGGAAAAATATTTTACTTTAAACTCACGGGGAAACAACAACAAAACAAAGGTGATGTAGTCAATCAGACCGCAAATGTTTAATTTTCTACTTCAAAGCCACTGGCAAAAATGAGATATACCAGTGGCAGGAAATGTACAAATAGAATCAGAGATGTATTTATGTATAAGTCTTTAAATCTAATTCTACAGCTCCATAAGAATACTCACTTGTTCCTAGAAACCTAGCCCACAAAATCCTCCCAAAAGTATGGTGCATTTAAGGTTATCCAACTTTACTATGGAAAAGTTCTTATCCCTGTGAAGAAACAAATTGCCTCATAAATTGATGTGTGTGTGTGATCTTAATACATGATTTTTTAAAATTTATTTCATACATTTAAACTGTCATTTCCTTTGAAACTACAGGTAGGCCCGCGTGCAAATTATCCTTTATTTTAGAGGTCAAAAATAAAATATACTATTTTAGATGATATGAAATCCAACTGTAATACAGAAGCAACTTAAGACTCAGAGAGCAATGCAGAATGCAGTGCACTAAGGAGACAGGGGTTTTGAAGAAAATTCAGCTTAAGGCATGAACATCCAGGTTTTGAAATATCAGTAAGATTTACCCATGCCTGAAAGCCGCAGAAATGCTTTGGTGACATGAATGTTTTCAGATGCGACTAACTTTGTAAGTATTATGATTCCAAGTGAGATTAAGAAAAATAGAAGTGTCCAGTTAACTAGAAATACAATTCTTTTAAAATTTATGACAAAAAATTAATGATGACAGACTGTCCTTTAAGATACTAAATTCAAAGGGATCTTAAGTTTATTTCATAGTTCAAGGCAAACAGAGCTCTTCTAAGCTGAAGTTTCATAATTTTTCTATACCAATGAGCATGTATACACTGTCAGCTATACTTTCGTAACTTCTCTGCCAAAATCTTCAAACAGCCATATCTTTCTGTTTTTACTGCACAGACAATTATGCAAAGTTGGCTAAATGACTCTCCTCAAAAATAGAATCTATTTGGAGAGAAGACTTTATGGAAAGGCAAATGGAATATCTAGTATTATTGCATTAGAACTACTGCAGTCAAATTCTACATTTAAACTAATTTCTAAGTCATCATAGGCTTTATCGTCAGGTGAAATAATGTATTGCCTATCTCTTGTCTCTTTTTTACCTTTCTTCCCCATTTCCACCTCTTTCTCAGAAATTCCATATTGTCCACACTCACTCCTTCAGACACACACACATGCCATTCCATATACATACATACAAACAAAAACATCTATACAATACCATCACACACCCTACCTTCCCTATATTTTTATATTAGTTTTCATTGGTTTCTCTGCTCCTGCAGTATTATGGCAATGGATATTGATAGAGTTTGGAATTTGGAAGTATGTTAGAGCAGGAAATCATGAAAGAAAGTAAAGATGAAGAATGGAATTATGGACAGTATGTATCATGTAACTCTCCTTCCTTCCTTCCTTCTATGTTTAATGTGTTCACAAAGGCCAGCAAATGTTGACCTGACTTAGGGACATATCCACAGAGAGATTCATGCCAAGCACTCTCTTAACCCAGCCTCGAAGTCAAAGCAAAGACAAGATGATGATGAGAGGAGATGATGAATAGACTAAAGACCATGTTGTAGAAACTGGCTTAACTGTAGCTTCTGTACAAGATGGCACATTGTTGTTCAGTCACTCAGTTGTATCCAACTCTTTGCAACCCTGTGGACTGCAGCATGCCAGGCTTCCCTGTCAACCACCAACTCCTGGAGCTTGCTCAAACTCATGTCCATCCAGTCGGTGATGTCATCCAACCATCTCATCCTCTGTCACCACTTCTCCTCCTGCCCTCAATCTTTCCCAGTATCAGGGTCTTTTCCAAGGAGTCAGTTCTTTGCATTAGGTGGCCAAAGTATTGGAGCTTCAGCTTCAGCACCAGTCCTTCCAATGAATATTCAGGGACAATTTCCCTTGAGAATTGATTGGTTTGATTTCCTTGCTGTCCAATGGACTCTCAAGGGTCTTCTCCAGCATCACAATTCAAAAGCATCAGTTCTTCAGCACTCGGCCTTCTTTATGGGCCAGCACTCACATCCATTCATGACTACTGGAAAAACCATAGCTTTGACTAGACAGACCTTTGTTGGCAAAGTAATATCTCTGCTTTTTAATACACAGTCTAGGTTTATCATAGCTTTTCCTCCATAGGGCAAGGGTTTTTTAATTTCATGGCTGCAGTCACCATCTGCAGTGATTTTGGAGCCCAAGAAAATAAAATCTGTCAATGTTTCCACTTTTTTCCCTTCTATTTTCCATGAGGTGATGGGACTGGATACCACAATCTTATCTTTTTGAATTTTGTGTTTTAGGCTAGCTTTTTCACTCTCTTCTTCACACTGTCATCAAGAGGCTCTCTAGTTCCTTTTCACTTTCTGCTATTGGAGTAGCATCATCTGCATATCTGAGGTTGTTGATATCTCTCCCAGCAATCTTGATCTCAGCTTGTGATTCTTCCAGCCTGGCATTTAGCATGATATATGCTGCATAGAAGTTAAATCCTTGTCGTACTCCTTTCCCAATTTTGAACTAGTCCACTCTTCCATGTCCGGCTCTAACTGTTGCTTCTTGGCCTGCATACAGGTTTCTCAGGATGCAAGTAAAGTGATCTGGTATTTCCATCTCTTTGAGCATTCTCTGCTGTTTGTTGTGATCCACGCGGTCAAAGACTTTAGCATAGTCAACAAGGCAGAAGTAGATGCTTTTTGGAATTCCTTTGCTTTCTCTATGACCCAACAGATGTTGGCAGTTTGATTTCTCGCTACTCTGCTTTTTTCTAATTCCAGCTTGTACATTTGGATTTTCTTGGTTCATATACTGCTGAAGCCTAGCTTGAAGGATTTTGAACATAGCCTTACTAGCATGTGAAATGAGCACTATTGAATAGCAGTTTGAATATTCTTTGGCATTGCCCTTCTTTTTTATATCTATATTCTGATTAAGATATTTGTAATATCTGAAGTTCTCTGAGGGATGCAAGTTTCATCTCGATGACTATTACACCTGGTGGAAGTTTTCTTCTTTGCTTGGTGGTCTTTGGCCCTAAACTCACTATGGTTAGTTTTCATCAGTGCCAGTCCTGAGGCTCTTACTTCAGAGAGACCATGCGATGGCCTTTGTCAGGAACCCGGGGATGTGGCCAATCTTGGGCTCTTTCATCCTTTACAGGACTTCAGACTTAAAGCAGTAGTATCTGGTGAGCTCTGGCTCAGATCTAGGGATCCAACTTCAGTGCAGATATTAGCATTTTCTAGTAAATCAAGTTATTAGCAGTCTCTTCATGCTCAAGACTTCTTCTCTGGCTTGATTTGGTTCTTTGAACAGGAAAGATCTTAAAGTTCCCTGCCAGGAGATGCCTTTAAAATATGCTTTATCCAAAATCTAGTTGTTTTCCATAAGAGGCCTTTTCATAGCATCTCATTTGTCAAACTGACAAAAGCATGTGTTGTTATACTTTTAATTATTATTTTTTGTTTTTTAATGAACTTAAGATAGATTCATTCATACATATAATAATAATGTCCAAATATTATGAAAGTTATCTGCTTTACAGATAAAAATTATTTCATACATGCTAATTACTATCATTACTAGTATCAATATTAATATCAGATACTGGTCATATTATAGATACCTAAAATTAAAACTCAAAGCTTCTCTGATGAGATCCAATGTTTCCAAGAGCCTGTTGTTTTTATTGATAAAATGCAATATCAGTTCAGTTCAGTTCAGTTCAGTCGTTCAGTCATGTCTGACTTTTTGTGACCCCATGGACTGCAGCACGCCAGGCTTTGCTGTCTACCACCAACTCCTGGAGCTTGCTCAAACTGATGTCCATCCAGTCGGTGATGCCATCCAACCATCTCATGCTCTGTCAGCCCCTTATCCTCCTGCCTTCAATCTTTTCCAGCATCAGGGTCTTTTCTCATGAGTCAGTTCTTCACATCAGGTGGCCAAAGTATTGGAGCTTCAGCATCAGCATCAGTCTTTCCAATAAATATTCAGGACTGATTTCCTTTAAGATTGACTGGTTGGATCTTGAAGTCTAAGTAACTCTTAATAGTCTTTTGAACTATTTTGAACTGTTCAAAAGCATCAATTATTCAGTACTCAGCTTTCTTTATGGTCCAACCATCACATCTGTACACGACTACTGGAAAACTTATTGCTTTGACTATACGGACCTTTGTTGGCAAAGTAATGTCTCTGCTTTTTAATATGCTGTCTAGGTTGGTGATCTGAGAAGGCAATGGCACCCCACACCAGTACTCTAGCCTGGAAAATCCCATGGATGGAGGAGCCTGGTAGGCTGCAGTCCATGGGGTTGCTAAGAGGCAGACGTGACTGAGCCACTTCACTTTTACTTTTCACTTTCATGTACTGGAGAAGGAAACGGCAACCCACTCCAGTGTTCTTGCCTGGAGAATCCCAGGGACAGGGGAGCCTGGTGGGCTGCCATCTATGTGGTCGCACAGAGTCGGACACGACTGAAGCGACTTAGCAGCAGCAGCAGCAGGTTGGTCATAGCTTTTCTACCAAGGGGGTGTTTTATATGTATCCTACTAAAATGTTATAACATAGTACATGTAAAAGCTAAGAAATATTCAGTTCAGTTCAGTTGCTCAGTCATGTCCGACTCCTTCAGATCAGATCAGATCAGTCGCTCAGTCGTATCTGACTCTTTGCGACCCCATGAATCGCAGCACGCCAGGCCTCCCTGTCCATCACCAACTCCCGGAGTTAACTCAAACTTACTTCCATTGAGTCAGTGATGCCATCCAGCCATCTCATCCTCTGTCATCCCCTTCTCCTCCTGCCCCCAATCCCTCCCAGCATCAGAGTCTTTGCCAATGAGTCAACTCTTCACATGAGGTGGCCAAAGTATTGGAGTTACAGCTTCAGCATCATTGCTTCTGAAGAACACCCAGGGCTGATCTCCTTCAGGATGGACTGGTTGGATCTCCTTGCAGTCCAAGGGACTCTCAAGAGTCTTCTCCAACACCACAGTTCAAAAGCATCAATTCTTTGGCCCTCAGCTTTCTTCACAGTCCAACTCTCACATCCATACATGACCACTGGGAAAACCATGGTTTTGACTAGACGGACATTTGTTGGCAAAGTAATGTCTCTGCTTTTGAATATGCTATCTAGGTTGGTTATAACTTTCCTTCCAAGGAGTAAGTGTCTTTTAATTTCATGGCTGCAATCACCATCTGCAGTGATTGTGGAGCCCAAAGGTAAAGTCTAACACTGTTTCCATCTATTTCCCATGAAGTGATGGGACCAGATGCCATGATCTTCGTTTTCTGAATGTTGAGCTTTAAGCCAACTTTTTCACTCTCCTCTTTCACTTTCATCAAGAGGTTTTTTTAGTTCCTCTTCACTTTCTGCCATAAGGGTGATGTCATCTGCATATCTGAGGTTATAGATATTTCTCCCGGCAATCTTGATTCCACGTTGTGCTTCTTCCAGCCCAGCGTTTCTCATGATGTACTCTGCATATAAGTTAAACAAGCAGGGTGACAATATACAGCCTTGACGTACTCCTTTTCCTATTTGGAACCAGTCTGTTGTTCCATGTCCAGTTCTAACTGTTGCTTCCTGACCTGCATATAGGTTTCTCAAGAGGCAGGTCAGGTGGTCTGGGATTCCCATCTCTTTCAGAAATTTCCACAGTTTATTGTGATCCACACAGTCAAAGGCTTTGGCATAGTCAATAAAGCAGAAATAGATGTTTTTCTGGAATTCTCTTGGTTTTTTGATAATCCAGTGGATGTTGGCAATTTGATCTCTGGTTCCTCTGCCTTTTCTAAAACAGCTTGAACATCTGGAAGTTCACGGTTCACGTATTGCTGAAATATTAAAAGAATTTTGAAAATATATGGTTCTCATAGATTATTACTTATGTTGTTTAGTCACTAAGTCATGTCCAACTCTTGTGACCACAAGGCTTGTAGCCTGCCAGGCTCCTCTGTCCATGATACTTCCTAGCCGATAATACTGGAATGAGTTGCCATTTCCTTCTCTAGAGGATCTTCCTGACAGGGTTTGAACCCACATCTGCATTGGCAGGCAGATTATTTACCTCTGAGCCACTCTTACTACTGAAGTTATTTTAATAAAATATTTTACATGATATAAAAAGAGGTTTATGTAGAAGTATTAATTAGGAAAGGATCAGAAAAGTTTTGCCTAACAAAATATTGTTTAATTAATTCACTGAATACATATTTTTTGAGCTAGAATTTGTAAGAGTGTATAATTCATGGTATGCAGAATCACTGAAGGTTGCTTGAGCCAAGAATGCTTATGGAATGATTGAAGATACAGGCACGTCAAGGGCTTAGCTTTTTCCTGGAATGATAGTAACTGGACAGAAATAATAGTTGATACATTTGCCAGGAAGTACTCAAAATATTTTACATGCAAGATTTAAATTAAGGCTCAGAATTAAACAAACAAATTGGGTCATATTATTATCCATGATTTTTCTGATTAGGAAATTTGAGCCTAGAGATTAAGTCAATTTCTCAAGGTCAGCCTCTTAGGAGTAGTCATGAATTAACAATAATTCTCTCAGGCTTCAAAGTTTATGCTTCTAGTGACCACTTACCATTATTCTTTATTACTAAATTAGATCCAATAATTAAAGCACATGATACATGCTCCTGGAATTTCATAGGACAAGATTATTCCACCTTGAAAAGAAGATGAATGTGTTGGGCTGGAAGCATATTTGAATTGCACATGGGAGGATGAGTTGAATCAGAGGAATCAAGGGCTGGGAAAAGGCACCCACACAAAGGAATTGCCCACATGAGGGTACCTAGGGGCATGGTGGCCTGTTACTGAAGGCAAAGAGTCTGACGTGCTCGACGCTTTATCAAGAACCCAGCAAGTGAATAGACAGCTTGGGACCAGTTTGTGGAAGGTTCTGAATCCAAGATAAGAAACCAATATAACTTCTATAATATGCACATTTGAGAACAAGTGAACCTTTTCTGAGGAATAGAAATAAGATGTGACTTGGATTTTAGTGGAGTAAATATAGCAGCAGCAAAGGACACTGGGCTAAGCTCTCACATGCTGAATGCTATAGGCCCATGGGCTTCAGCAGCTGGAGCACACAGGCTCAGTAGTTGTGGCTCATGGGCCCTAGAGTGCAGGCTCAGTGTTGCGACCCACAGGCTTAGTTGTTTCAAGGTGTGTGGAATCTTCCCGGACCAGCAATAGAACCCGTGTCCTCTGCATTGGAAGGCAGATTCTTAACCACTGTACCACCAGAGAAGTTCTGACCATCATATTTTGATCTCCAATTACACAAGTCCTATCTTGGTCAGCTCTCTCAGAATTAGCACCCCAAACAAACCCCAACAATAATTTTAGGAGCAAACTCTGAGTCAGCCACTTGAGTTTTTAAGGTACTCAGCACAGAATGAATATTTTTAGCCAGTAGAATAAAATAGCTTTATAGTAGTGGTTAGGAAGAACCTAACAGCTGCCTCATATGGTAGACATATTACAGTATGGTCATGTCATTATATTTCTAGAGACAAGATAGAATTCATTTTCCATCTAAATCCATGCAATGTTGAGCTGTGTTAACATATGGTTCTTCTGAATATAGGAAAATACTAGTGGGCAGAGATATCTTGTTCCTGCATGCTATTAAAATGCTGTCAATTTGTAACAACAGGAAAGCTAAAAGCCCCTGATGTCATCAGACAGTAGAGTAGCATCAGCCAAGGAAACTCACAATTCTGGCCATAATGGTCACAGAGTGTTTGCTGCTGTAGAAAGATATGCTGGGGCTTACAGATTTTTCACTAATATAATTATGCTGTTTGCTATGAATTAATACCCAGTGGAAGAACAAAAGATCAAGTTACCTTGCCAAATTCACAATCAACAATGAAAAAGTTACCACTATTTTGAGATGGTTATCATAGTTGATGGGCAAAGCATGACATTAGTTCTTAATATTTTTTCAACCATATGGCATTTCACCCATAGAGGAAAGCGATGTCCATTTCACGAAGTTATGTTGCAATCCTCATAATAAGGAATTTAGGGGTCATTTAGAGAATTGAAAATCACTGAAGTGAGTTTGTTGTGTAGAATTCATTTAGCAGCATTGTAGGAATAAATGGACTGAACAAATCACTTCTAGAACAGGATACTTACACCAAATTTCTAAACTATTTGAAGTTGTCACATTGAATTTCTATGCTAAAAAGCAAACAACCAAGCCGACCAGTGAGATTTCAATGACTAAGAAACAAACACTTTCTAATTTCCTAACCTTACACAAGAGATTCCTTCTTTTTTCACATCAATGGGTTTTATATTTCTACGTGACATGATGAAGTGCATTAAATTGTCATTATGTTCCTGGCTTCAATCCACCAAAATTAGGGAGAAGAAATTCTATTCTTTCTTTCTGCCTGTTTTGCTTGTGGGTTTCTGGAAAAAAAAAATCAATTGGTCTTCTATCAAGAAATACAATAAAGCGCGTACATACTTTAAACACATAGATGCACAATAAAAAGACACATTTTTAAAGAAATAACCAGAAAAGTTATCTTTCCCACATCTCTATCAATTGTTTAAGTTTACCATTACAAGACTATAACACTTCATAATAAAAACAATCTTAAACAGCTGCAAAAAATGGGGACACCTACAAGAGTATAACATTGTATTTCAGTAATTCATCAAGGGTATGATTAATTCAGTAGTAGCATTACCAAAGGAAAATGAGCACCAATTACTCTTTCATTGCAAATACAAATGGTTGTCTATCATCCTTATTAATTATGGTTATTATATTATAATAAGAATATTTGATGGGGGCTAGATAGACAGCGAGCTGTACTCTTTCCCTCTTTCAAAGACAGCTGCTTTCTTTCTTTCACAGATAACATCCATAAAGGTTATCTCTACAAAATGCTTTGTATGCCTCTTTTACAATCAATAAATTTGCTTACAAGTCGAAAAATTGTCAGTACTATACATCTCATGCACACATTTTGGATAAAGCTATTGTATTATTTACATTTCTTCCTAATTATCACCTCTCTTCCTTATAATTTTGTACATTCTATTTCCTCATCCTGAAAAGCTCTTCCCTCTATCCTCTGTCTAATTTCTTTTTGATGAAATAACTTCTATCCCATCTTTAGATGTTAGCTTAGGTATTTCTTTACTTTCAACTGTTGTTTTTCAGTTCCTAAGTTGGGTCTGACACTTTGCCATCCCATGGAGTGCAACATGCCAGGCTTCCCTGTCCTTCACTATCTCCTGGAGTTCTAAAACTCGTGTCCATTGAGTTGATGATGCCATCCAATCATCTAATCCTCTGTTGGCCCCCTCTCCTCCAGGCCTCAATATTTCCCAGCATCAAGGTCTTTTTTAATGAGTCCACTCTCTTCTCAAGAGGTGGCCAAAGTATTGGCGCTTCAGCTTCAGCATCAGTTCTTCCAATGCATATTCAGAGTTGATTTCCCATAGGATTGACTGATTTGCTCTTGCTATCCAAGGGACTCTAAAGAGTCTTCTCCAGCACTACAGTTCAAAGCCATCAATTCTTGGGTGCTCTACCCTCTTTATGGTTCAGCTCTCACATCCATACATGATTACTGGAAAAACCATACCTTTGACTATCCAGACTTTTGTCAGCAAAGTGATGTCTCTGCTTTTTAGTATGTTGTCACTGCATTGGTTTTCCCTCACATTTGGTCTCACAGCATCACTGTTGTGGAACTTAAGCAGCAATTACAGTTTTTTGCTGTTGGTTGTGGTACTCACCTTGAATCATTAACCTCCTTGGAAGGTGGTTTTCTTAGCACATGTATCTGCTCCTATCAGCCTAATCCCTGCCCAGGGCCCTTGGCTACTTATTTTCTTCCTAGTTAAAACTGGAAAGACTAGTTCTAAGAGAACTTTACCCAACATTGTGGAGGCACAGCCCTACAGCTCCTCTGTTCTTACTCATCCTTCTCAAAGGCTTCATAGTTGAGGCTGAGGCATGTGCAATCCAGAAATGCAAGTGAATTAGCTCTCTGTGTGGCCAGCCTTGGACCAATAGGAGACCAGAGCCAGCGGATAAAACCTTATTCATTTCTTCTTCAGAATGGACTGTCAGGAGGCACAGCCATTTATATAATAATCTCTTGGAAAGCAGTTACCTGAGATCTCTTACAATGTTGCAACTGGCTCAGTAAGAAACCTCAGATAGGCTCTTCTCTTTTCCCTTCTCTGTTCTTCTTTTCCTTCTCTTTTGCTTTCCTGGGATTTTTACTACTTAACAGACAAGTAGCATACAAGCTGTTGCCCAAGGACCTCTTGGCAAACCCAGAGTAAGACAGACATTAACTAGCACATAATAGTTGTTTCATAAATAGTTGAAGTAATAAGAATTTTTGGAATAAAACATGTTAAAGACATACCCTCTGAAATATTTTCTGCCAGTTCATAACCTTATATACTGGGAGAAAGCCTACTTAGAGTTAGCTAACATCAAATCTGTAACTGTTAGAAGTAAATTTCTTAAGAGATCCAATTTCATTCCTTTTTATGACTGAGCAACATTCCACTGCATACCGGGTGGGGGATGTGGTGAATTGGGAGATTGAGACTGAGGTATATGCACTGCTATGTGTAATACAGGTAGCTAATGGGAACCTACTGTGTTGCAGAGGGAGTTCAGCTTGGTGTCCTGCGATGATTTAGATGTATGGAATCGGGGATGGAGTTCTGAGAGGGAAGGGATATATGTATGCATAATAGCTGATTCAATATGCCAGCAAATTGGGAAAACTCAGCAGTAGCCACAGGACTGGAAAAGGTCAGTTTTCATTCCAATCCCAAAGAAAGGCAATGCCAAAGAGTGCTCAAACTACCACACAATTACATTCATCTCACACGCTAACAAAGTAATGCTCAAAGTTCTCCAAGTCAGGCTTCAGTAGTACGTGAACCGTCAACTTCCAGATGTTCAAACTAGATTTAGAAAAGGCAGAGGAACCAGAGATCAAATTGCCAATATCCATTGGATCATCGAAAAAGCAAGAGAGTTCCAGAAAAACATCTATTTCTGCTTTATTGAGTGTGCCAAAGAATTTGACTGTGTGGACCACAAAAAACTGTGGAAAATTCTTAAAGAGATGGGAATACCAGACCACGTGACCTGCCTTTTGATAAATCTGTATGCAGGTCAGGAAGCAACAGTTAGAACTGGACATGGAACAACAGACTGGATCCAAATAGGGAAAGGAGTATATCAAGGCTGTACATTGTCACCCTGCTTATTTAACTTCTATGCAAAGTACGTCATGAGAAATGCTGGGCTGGATGAAGCACAAACTAGAATCAAGATCACCAGGAGAAATATCAATAACCTCAGATATGCAGATGACACCACCCTTATGATAGAAAGCGAAGAAGAAGTAAAGAGCCTCTTGATGAAGGTAAAAGAGGAAAGTGAAAAAGTTGGCTTAAAGCTCAACATTCAAAAAACGAAGATCATAGCATCCGGTCCCATCACTTCATGGCAAATAGATGGGGAAAAAGTGGAAACAGTGACAGACTTTATTTTTTGGGGCTCGAAAATCACTGCAACTGGTGACTGCAGCCATGAAATTAAAAGATGCTTGCTCCTTGGAAGAAAAGCTATGAGCAACCTAGACAGCATATTAAAAAGCAAAGTCATTACTTTGTCAACAAAGGTCCATCTAGTTAAAGCTATGGTTTTTCCAGTAGTCATGTATGGATGTGAGAGTTGGACTATAAAGAAAGCTGAATATCAAAGAATTGATGCTTTTGAACTGTGGTGTTGGAGAAGACTCTTAAGAGTCCCTTGGACTGCAAGGAGATCTAACCGGTCCAATCTAAAGGAAATTAGTCCTGAATATTCATTGGAAGGACTGATGCTGAAGCTGAAACTGCAATACTTTGGCCACCTGATGCGAAGAACTGACTCATTTGAAAAGACCTTGATGATGGGAAAGATTGCATGTGGGAGGAGAAAGGGATGACAGAGGATGAGATGGTTGGATGGCATTACCGACTCAATGGACATGAGTTTGAGTAAACTCTGGGAGTTGGCAATGGACAGGGAGGCCTGGCATGTTGCAGTCCATGGGGTCACAAAGAGTCGGACACGATTAAGCGACTGAACTGAACTGACTGAATAGCTGATTCATTTCATTGCACAGCAGAAATTAATGCATTGTAAAGTAAGTATGCCTCAATTTAAAGAAAAATATGAGTGTACCATATAACTACTGATAGTGCTTTCTTCATTGGTGATTTTCACAGGAGAGACAGTTAACTCAGAACTTCCGCTGATACTTTCCCAAAAGGCTTGAAATGCTATTTAGCATGACACTTGGATATCACACATATGATAGAAAGCAGTTTATTGGTTTCTATAAATAAAAACAAATATTTACTTGGTTTTTAGAAGGACTGGGAGACAAATAACCAAGTTTCAGTCATGTGTCAACCTGCTATTATACCAGCATGAACTTAGTCAACTGAATAGTTTGAATGTGGTGTCCTCATCAATAAATTGAGAAAGTCGACTACTTTGTGTACTTATAAACTAAATGCACAACCAAAATTTCAAACCTTCTGTGAGAAGGGAAGAAACAGAATGAGAATGACTGAACTGTAAATTTCCAAGAGGAGTTTTCAGATGGCTGTGGACAAGTCCTTAAAATAAGAGGACAATGAAGTCTCCCCAACAATTGACTCTTCTTTTCATGAATTATTTCTCTGCATCATGCAATGCTGTTTAATAATATTTCCCCCAGAGTATAACTCTTTTTTTTTTTTTTCAAAATTGTAGTCAACCCTGTCAACCATAATAATATATATATTATTCTAGATCTGTTTTGTCATTTTGACAATCTTCACAGCATATTCATGAGGTGTTAGCTCCACTCAAGAAGCTACTTTCTTTATTCGTCCACTCATCCGTTAAAATTTTGTCATAAGATTTCAGCAATTCAGTCATGTCTTCTAATTCTAGTTCTCTTGTTATTTCCACAACATCTGCAGATATTTCCTCCACTGATGTCTGGAACCCTTCAGCATTATCTATGAGGGTTCAAATCAACTTCTCCCAAATTCCTGTGAATGTTGATATTTTGACCTATTCAATCATGAGTTCCTCTCAGAAAGTTTTTTATTTACTTTGCCCAGATCCATCAGTGGAATCACCATGGCTGTCACAGCCTTAAAAACTGTATTTCTTAAATAATAAGACTTGAGGGTCAAAATGATTCCTTGATCCATAAGTTGCAAATGGATCTTGTGTTAACAGGCATGAAACAAGTGAATCAACAGCATTAATCTCGCCGTATATCTCCATCAGAGCTCCTGGGTGACTAAGTGTATTGTCAATGAAAACTAATATTTTGAAAGATTTTCTGAGCAATAAATCTCAATAGTGGGCTTAAAATATTCATTACACCATGTTGTAAATAGATGTGCTGGTGCCCATGTTTTCTACTTACAGAGCACATGCAGACTAGATTTCAGCAGTTCAGTTCAGTTGCTCAGTTGTGTCTGACTCCTTGCGACCCCACGGACTTCCCTGTCCATCACCAACTCCCTGAGCTATTCAAACTCATGTCCAACCAGTCAGTGATGCCATCCAACCATCTCATACTCTGTTGTCCCCTTCTCCTCTTGCCTTCAATCTTTCTTAGATTCAGGATCTTTTCAAATGAGTCAGCCCTTCGCATCAGGTAGCCAAAGTATTGCAGTTTAAGCTTCAACCTCAGTCCTTCCAATGAACACTCAGGACTGATCTCCTTTAGGATGGACTGGTTTGATCTCCTTGCAGTCCAAGGGACTCTCAAGAGTCTTCTCCAACACAAGTGTTCAAAAGCATCAATTCTTTGGTGCTCAGTTTTCTTTATAGTCCAACTATAAAGAAGTAGATTTAACAAAGTAAGTAAAGGTCATAGGATTTTCAGAATAGTAAATAAGAAATGGCAATGCACTCCAGTATTCTTGCCTGGGAAATACCATGGACAGAAGAGCCTGGTGGGCTACAGTCTAAGGGGTCACAATGAGTCAGTCATGACTGAGCGACTGAGCACACAAATGAGACTTGGCTTCAATTTAAGGTTCACCAGAGTGACTGATAAGAGACTGCTTGTCCTTTGAAGCTTTAAAGGCAGGCATAGATTTCTCCTCTCTAGCTATGAAAGGCCTAAATGGCATCTTCTTTCAATGTAAGACTGTTTCTTCTAGATTGAAAACCTGTTGTCTAGAGAAGCTACCTTCATTAACTTTCTTAGTTAGAACTTGTAAATAACTTGATGCAGCTTCTACATCAGCAATTGCTGCTTCACCTTGCACTTAATGTTGCAGAGATGGTGTCTCTCCTGACACCTTATGAATGAACTTCTGTGATCTTCACACTTTTCTTCCGTAGCTTCCTCACCTCTCTCAGTCTTCAAAGAGTTGAAGAGAAAAAGGTCCTTGCTCTGGATTAGGCTTTGGCTTAGGGTGATGTTTTGGCTGGTTAGTTGTTTTATCCAGACCACTCAAACTGTATCCATATCAACTAGAAGGCTGTTTTGCTTCCTTTCACTAGTGTGCTCACTGTATTAGCACTCTTAATTTTCTTCAAGCACTTCTCCTTTGCATGCACACTTGGCTAACAGTTTGATGCAAGATGCCTTACTCTTGGTGTATCCAGGCTTTCAACATGCCTTCTGCACTGAACGTAGTAATTTCTAACATTGGATTTAAAGTAAAAGACATACAACTTTTCTTTTCACTTGAACACTCAGAGGCCACTGTAGGATTATTAATTGGCCTAATTTTAATATTGTTGTGTCTCAAGATGCAGGAAGAAATGAAAGAATGTCCAATGTCCAGTAGGTGGAGTGACCAGAACACACACTTTTATCAACTAAACCTGCAATCTTACATGGGTGCAGTTCATGAGGTCCCAATACTATTATAACAGTAATATCAAAGATCATTGATTACAGAACACCATAACAAATATAACAATAAAGAAAAAGCATAGACTATTGTAAGAATACTCAAAATAAGACAGAGGCAAAAATTGTGCAAATGCTATTAGAGAAATGGTGCTGATAAACTTGCTAAATGCGAAGTTGCCATAAATCTTCAATTTGTAAAAAAAAAAAAAATTACAAGCATAATAAAGCAAGTTCAGTCCAGTTCAGTTCAGTAACTCAGTCGTGTCCGATTCTTTGTGACCCCATGAATTGCAGCAATCCAGGCCTCCCTGTCCATCACCAACTCCCGGAGTTAACTCAAACTCACGTCTATTGAGTCAGTGATGCCATCCAGCCATCTCATCCTCTGTTGTCCCCTTCTCCTTCTGCCCCCAATCCCTCCCAGCATCAGAGTCTTTTCCAATGAGTCAACTCTTCGCATGAGGTGGCCAAAGTACTGGAGTTTCAGCTTTAGCATCATTGCTTCCAAAGAACACCCAGGGCTGATCTCCTTTGGAATGGACTGGTTGGATCTCCTTGCAGTCCAAGGGACTCTCAAGAGTCTTCTCCAACACCACAGTTCTAAAGCATCAATTCTTCGGCGCTCAGCTTTCTCGATAGTCCAACTCTCACATCCATACATGACCACAGGAAAAACCATAGCCTTCACTAGACGAACCTTTGTTGGCAAAGTAATGTCTCTGCTTTTGAATATGCTATCTAAGTTGGTCATAACTTACCTTCCAAGGAGTAAGTGTCTTTTAACTTCATAGCTGCAATCACCATCTGCAGTGATTTTGGAGCCCCCAAAAATAAAATATGACACTGTTTCTCCATCTATTTCCCATGAAGTGATGGGACCATATGCCATGATCTTCGTTTTCTGAATGTTGAGCTTTAAGCTAACTTTTTCACTCTCCTCTTTCACTTTCATCAAGAGATTTTTAAGTTCCTCTTCACTTTCTGCCATAAGGGTGGTGTCATCTGCATATCTGAGGTTATTGATATTTCTCTCGGCAATCTTGATTCCACCTTGCGCTTCTTCCAGCCCAGAGTTTCTCATGAGGTACTCTGCATAGAAGTTAAATAAGCAGGGTGACAGTATACAGCCTTGACATAATCCTTTTCCTATTTGGAACCAGTCTGTTGTTCCATGTCCACTTCTAACTGTTGCTTCCTGACCTGCATATAGGTTTCTCAAGAGGCAGGCCAGGTGGTCTGGTATTCCCATCTCTTTCAGAATTTTCCACAGTTTATTGTGATCCACACAGTCAAAGGCTTTGGCATAATCAATAAAGCAGAAGTAGATGTTTTTTGGACTCTCTTGCTTTTTCGATGATCCAGCAGATGTTGGCAATTTGATCTCTGGTTCCTCTGCCTTTTCTAAAACCAGCTTGAACATCTGGAAGTTCAAGATTCACGTATTGCTGAAGCCTGACTTGGAGAATTTTGAACATTACTTTACTAGTGTGTGAGATGAGTGCAATTGTGTGGTAGTTTGAGCATTTTTTGGCATTGCCTTTCTTTGGGATTTGAATGAAAACTGACCTTTTCCAGTCCTGTGGCCACTGCTGAGTTTTCCAAATTTGCTGGCATATTGAGTTCTGCACTTTCACAGCATCATCTTTCAGGATTTGAAATAGCTCAACTGGAATTCCATCACCTCCACTAGCTTTGTTCGTAGTGATGCTTTCTAAGGCCCACTTGACTTCACATTCCAGGATGTCTGGCTCTAGGCCAGTGATCAGACCATTGTGATTATCTGCATCCTGAAGATCTTTTCTGTACAGTTCTTCTGTATATTCTTGCCACCTGTTTTTAATATCTTCTGCTTCTGTTAGGTCCATAGCATTTCTGTCCTTTATTGAGCCCATCTTTGCATGAAATGTTCCCTTGGTATCTCTAATTTCTTGAAGAGATCTCTAGTCTTTCTCATTCTGTTGTTTTCCTCTATTTCTTTGCATTGATCGCTGAGGAAGGTTTTCTTATCTCTCCTTGCTATTCTTTGGAACTCTGCATTCAGATGCTTATATCTTTCCTGTTCTCCTTTGCCTTTTGCTTCTCTTCTTTTCACAGTTATTTGTAAGGCCTCCCCAGACATCCATTTTGCTTTTTTGCATTTCTTTTCCATGGGGATGGTCTTGATCCCTGTCTCCTGTGCAATGTCAGGAACCTCCGTCTATAGTTCATCAGGCACTCTATCTATCAGATCTAGTCCCTTAAATCTATTTTTCATTTCCACTGTATAATCATAAGGGATTTGATTTAGATCTTACCTGAATGGTCTAGTGGTTTTCCCTACTTTCTTCAATTTAAGTCTAAATTTGGCAATAAGGAGTTCATGATCTGAGCCACAGTCAGCTCTCGGTCTTGTTTTTGCTGACTGTATAGAGCTCCATCTTTGGCTGCAAAGAATATAATCAGTCTGATTTTGGTGTTGACCATATGGTGATGTCCATCTGTAGAGTCTTCTCTTGTGTTGTGGAAGAAGTTGTTTGCTATGACCAGTGCATTTTCTTGGCAAAACTCTATTAGCCTTTGCCCTGCTTCATTCCGTATTCCAAGGCCCAATTTGCCTGTTACCCCAGGTGTTTCTTGACTTCCTACTTTTGCATTCCAGTCCCCTATAATGAAAAGGACATCTTTTTTGGGTGTTAGTTCTAAAAGGTCTTGTAGGTGTTCATAGAACCATTCAACTTCAGCTTCTTCAGCATTACTGATTGGGGCATAGACTTGGATTGCTGTGATATTGAATAGTTTGCCTTGGAAATGAACAGAGATCATTCTGTCATTTTTGAGATTGCATCCAACTACTGCATTTCGGACTCGTTTGTTGACTATGATGGCTATTCCATTTCTTCTAAGGGATTCCTGCCTGCAGTAGTAGATATAATGGTCATCTGAGTTAAATTCACCCATTCCAGTCCATTTGAGTTCGCTGATTCCTAGAATGTTGATGTTCACTCTTGCCATCTCCTGTTTGACCACTTCCAATTTGCCTTGATTCATGGACCTAACAGGCCAGGTTCCTATGCAATACTGTTCTTTACAGCATTGGACCTTGCTTCTATCACCAGTCACATCCACAGCTGAGTATTGTTTTTGCTTTGGCTCCATCCCTTCATTCTTTCTGGAGTTATTTCTCCACTGATCTCCAGTAGTATATTGGGCACCTACTGACCTGGGGAGTTCCTCTTTCAGTATCCTATCATTTTTACCTTTTCATACTGTTCATGGGTTTCTCAAGGCAAGAATACTGAAGTGGTTTGCCAATCCCTTCTCCAGTGGACCACATTCTGTCAGACCTCTCCACCATGACCCGCCTGTCTTAGGTGGCCCCACAGGGCATGGGTTAGTTTCATTGAGTTAGACCAGGCTGTGGTCCATGTGATTAGATGGACTAGTTTTCTGTGATTATGGTTTTGGTGTGTCTGCCCTCTGATGCCATCTCACAACACTTACTGTCTTACTTGGGTTTCTCTTACCTTGGCCACTCCACGTTCAAGGTCAGGAGGGGCGGCAGTGAGGAGATACCCCTTATCCAAGGTAAGGAGCAGCGGCTGTGCTTTGCTGGAGCAGCCGTGAAGAGATACCCCATGTCCAAGGTAAGAGAAACCCAAGTAAGACAGTACTAAAGCAAAGTTCAATAAAATAAATTATGCCTGTACTTTGGTTGGGAGAGAGTTAATTTATTTAAGTAAAAATAATTTTTAAGGATTATGCAAATAAGCACAGAAAGGAAACTATCAAAATGAAAGGGCAAAAGTGAAGAGAATGCAAACCAAAAAAGTCTAGCATACCACAATGTTCTTTCAAATGCTTAGCAGACAGTAAAATATACACACAAAAACACACAGACATACAGATACATTATCATAATATTGATGTTCTTATCAAGTCCTTGTATGAGGAGAAACCTCAAAAGATGGTTGAAACAGGATATTAGACACTAGAAAATAAATTTTTAAAATTGGAAGTTGAAAAAGAAAATCACAGAGAATAAAATGATGGAAATTATTGTTGAGGGACTAAGAGTGTTTGAGGATAGAAACAAAAGGTCTAATGTACATTTGAAAGGAGGATCAGCACTCTAAAATAGAGAGAACAGCAGAAAGTCAATACTCAAAGAGATAAAAGATGAGAAATTTCCAGAAAAGAGAAACAATTCAGATATTTAAAGTCATTCTAACTACTAATTAGGATCAAATTAATTAGTCCACAACCCATGCATTTTATATCAACTTTGCAAAATCTCAAGGAGATCACTTATAAAGGTGTGACAATCAGATCAACAGCAGACTTCGAGTATGTCCTTAGATTTTTATGGTGGGTTAAAGTTACTGAGGATTACATTTTTTTAAAAGTAAGAGTATAAGATGGAGAAGTATACCATGTTGGTGGATTGGAAGAATCAATAGAGTGAAAATGAGTATACTACCCATAGCTCTATAGATTCAATGCAATCCCTATCAAGCTACCAATGGTATTTTTCATAGAACTAGAACAAATAATTTCACAATTTGTATGGAAATACAAAAAACCTCAAATAGCCAAAGCAATCTTAAGAAAGAAGAATGCAACTGGAGGAATCAACCTGCCTGACTTCAGGCTCTACTACAAAGCTACAATCATCAAGACAGTATGGTACTGGCACAAAGACAGAAATATAGATCAATGGAACAAAATAGAAAGCCCACAGATAAATCCACATACCTATGAACACTTTATCTTTGACAAAGGAGGCAAGAATATACAATGAAGAAAAGACAAGCTCTTTACCAAGTGGTGCTGGGAAAACTGGTCAACCACTTGTAAAAGAATGAAACGAACACTTTCTAACACCATACACAAAAATAAACTCAAAATGGATTAAAGATTTAATGTAAGACCAGAAACTATAAAACTCCTTGAGGAAAACAGGCAAAACACTCTCTGACATAAATCATAGCAGGATCCTCTATGACCCACCTCCCAGAGTAATGGAAATAAAAGCAAAAATAAACAAATGAGACCTAATTAAACTTAAAATCTTTTGCACAATGAAGGAAACTATAAGCAAGGTGAAAAGACAGCCTTCAGAATGGGAGAAAATAATAGCAAATGAAGGAACTGACAAAGAATTAATCTCAAAAGTATACAAGCAAATTCTGCAGCTCAATTCGAGAAAAATAAGCAACCCAATAAAAAATGGACCAAAGAACTAAACAGACATTTCTCTAAAGACATACAGATGGCTAAAAAACACATGAAAAGATGCTCAACATCACTCATTATCAGAGAAATGCAAATAGAAACCACAATGAAGCACCATCTTATGCTGGTCAGGATGGCTGCTATCAAAAAGTCTACAAATGATAAATGCTGGAGAGGGTGCAGAGAAAAAGAAACCCTCTTACACTGTTAGTGGGAATGCAAACTAGTACAGCACCTATGAAGAACAGTGGAGATTCCTTAAAAAACTGGAAATAGAACTGCCATATGACCCAGCAATCCCACTGCTGGGCATACACACTGAGAAAACCAGAATTGAAAGAGACACATCCCTGGGATTCTCCAGGCAAGAACACTGGAGTGGGTTGCCATTTCCTTCTCCAGTGCATGAAAGTGAAAAGTGAAAGGGAAGTCGCTCAGTCATGTGTGACTCTTTGTGACCCCATGGACTGCAGCCCACCAGGCTCCTCCATCCATGGGATTTTCCAGGCAAGAGTACTGGAGTGGGGTGCCATTGCCTTCTCCAAATATATTGGTTACATGTACATATATACAATATCCAAATTCTCTCTATTTGTACAACCAATGGATAATTTTGCAAATAATTTTTGCAATGTACCCTAATGTTCATTGCAGCAGTGTTTACAATAGCCAGGACATGGAAGCAACCTAGATGTCCATCAGCAGATGAATGGATAAGAAAGCTGTGGTACATATACACAATGGAATATTACTCAGCCATTAAAAAGAATGCATTTGAATCAGTTCTAATGAGGTGGGTAAAACTGGAGCCTATTATTCAGAGCAAAGTAATTCAGAAAGAAAAACAAACACCAATACAGTATATTAACATATATATCTGGAATATAGAAAGATGGTAACGATGACCCTATATGTGAGACAGCAAAAGAGACACAGATATAAAGTATAGACTTTTGGACTCTGTGGAAGAAGGTAAGGGTGGGATGATTTGAGAGAATAGCCTTGAAATGTGTATATTATCATATGTGAAATAGATTGCCAGTCCGGGTTTGATGCATGAGACAGGATGCTCAGGGCTGGTACACTGGGATGACCCTGAAGGATGGGATGGGGAAGGAGGTGGGAGGGAGGGTCAGGATGGGGAACACATGTACACCCATGGCTGATTCATGTCACTGTATGGCAAAAACCACCACAATATTATAAAGTAATTAGCCTCCAACAAAAATAATTTTTTTAAAAAAAGTGAGAGTATAGTTTCTTCATGCAATAGAAGGATGATATTAGGAGATAGAGGCCTCTGTGTCTAGTTTCAGTTCAGCCCCTAATTGAGATGAGCACTCTCAGTTCTGTGTTTGTTTCCTAAAGAATGAGTGTGATGTTAAGAGTCATGAATCCTGAGATTTGGTGGTTTTCTGAGCTCTTCCATTGGTGTGTATCTTTCTCACTTCACACCCTCGGCCTCCCTGATACTTGTCAACAGTATCTTGATGCTTTCATATTTTCAATCACATTCTCAAGAGCTCCAGGCTGTTTGCTGAATCTTTTCCATGTCTGGGCCATGAGGGAGATAAATGAGTCATACACACACACACACACACACTCACACATAGATAAACACATACAGATAAAACTAATTCTAAAGTCAAAAGGATTTGGAGTGTTCAAAACTTGGTTTAAGTGTATATAAATACATTGTTAACTTATAGATTTTTTTTTTTTTTTTTTTTTGGTGAAAGCACCTATAAATTTCATCAGTCAGTCAAGGCAATATATTGGTTGCTGCTGCTGCTGCTAAGTCACCTCAGTTGTGTCCAACTCTGTGCGACCCCATAGATGGCAGCCCACCAGGCTCCCCTGTCCCTGGGATTCTCCAGGCAAGAACACTGGAGTGGGTTGCCATTTCCTTCTCCAATGCATGAAAGTGAAAAGTGAAAGGGAAGTCGCTCAGTCGTGTCCGACTCTTCGCGACCCCATGGACTGCAGCCCACCAGGCTCCTCCATCCATGGGATTTTCCAGGCAAGAGTACTGGAGTGGGGTGCCATTGCCTTCTCCAAATATATTGGTTACATGTACATATATACAATATCCAAATTCTCTCTATTTGTACAACCAATGGATAATTTTGCAAATAATTTTTGCAATTTTTATTTACTATCTCTCAAATGTAATCAGAATACAACTTCCTACATATTTTTTATAGTATAAATATCACCTAAATTTAGTATTAATGAAAAGCTCATTCTGAGCACAAAATAATTCACATTTTTTCTTTCTTACCTAAACTGCTGCTGCTGCTACTAAGTCGCTTCAGTCGTGTCTGACTCTCTGCGACCCCATAGATGGCAGCCCACCAGGCTCGGCCGTCCCTGGGATTCTCCAGGCAAGAACACCGGAGTGGGTTGCCATTTCTCTCTCCAATGCATGAAAGTGAAAAGTGAAAGGGAAGTCGCTCAGTCGTGTCCGACTCTTAGCGACCCCATGGACTACAGCCTACCAGGCTCCTCCGTCCATGGGATTTTCCAGGCAAGAGGACTGGAGTGGGGTGCCATTGCCTTCTCCATTACCTAAAGTAGAAATCTCCAACTTTAGCAAAAAGGGAGCTTGAACTCAGAGGAGCTATTGGCTAGCTTCATAGAAAAAAAAGCCATTGCTAATTTTTTAAATCAAACTATTAAAAAAATCCCGCTAAATAAATGAGGATACTTCAAGTTTTAATTAACTAAGTTGTTGCAAGAAATTTAGAACTCTTACATATTTTGAAAACCCATGAAGTCTACAGAAGCAAGCAGTCTCACTCTGGAAAAGTTAGGCAGCAGGAAACCAGATATTTTGGACACCAGTGTTCAAATAGTTGCTCTGAGTTTTACAACCTCCCAACAAGAGTTTTGTGACTTACCTTAGAGTCATAGGCTTCTTGTTTTCCTAAACAGATTGTGTGTGAGGAAAATAAGAAAATCAACCTTTCAAAGACATAGTCAACTGCTGGCTTGTTTGTTTAAACCAGCTTTCTGGAATTAGCTCTATCTTACTTTCTGCATTTTGGGTTGAAGGTTAGACAAGGGTCAAGTAGGATATTTCAACACATCTGATAGAGGTTTGTTCTTCATGAGAAGAGAAAAGCCTTTCACCAGTCCAGCCCAACACCCCCATTTTAAACTCTTTGTACTATTTGTATGTGTAAGAAGTCTAAGGGCCGCCTGCCAAGTCGCTTCAGTCGTGTCCGACTCTGTGCGACCCCGTAGACTGCAGCCTACCAGGCTTCTCCGTCCATGGGATTCTCCAGGTAAGAACACTGGAGTGGGTTGCCATTTCCTTCTCCAAAGTCTAAGGGCAGCACAGGGCAATTTTAAACCCCAAAGCACAAATCCTTAACACTCACCATTATCTATCTTTGGGAACTATTATATGGCCTTAAAGATCACTGTTCAAATATGGCCATTGCATTGAAATTGACAAGGTCACATTGGATTGTATTAGTGGATTAGAAACCAAGGGAAAACTTTTTTTTTTTTTGAGAAATTATTACAGTTCAATATTTATGAAAGTGAAACAAAGTGGTATTTTTAGATATTTAAAATCTGTTATTACTCTCTACACTTAAGAATAAAAAGTCTGCAATGATTTTAAATATTGTTTTCATAGATGACTGTTAATTGTTTAAACATTACTGTTTGTTTATGGGAGTAGATCCCCGTTTCAAGTACTTTTACAAATCTCCAAGAATGATACTAAAAGTTCCACCTACCTTAATGACATCACCATTTCCAAAACTGTATTTTATCAGAAAGAGAAAGAGAGAGAGAGAGAAGAAGAAAAGGGAGAAAAGTTGTGAGGATGGAAGATGGCTGAGCTCTCTCTGCCTCATACTGGCAATGTTCACAGTGTGAACAGCAGCCACACCAAAGAGGCTGGGAGATAAGAAAAGGGCGGAGATGTCACCTTGTCCTCAGCCACAAAGCTTGGCATTGACCTCTACCCCTGTCTGCTAGTCTTGGTTAAGAGATTTCTTCTCAATATCCACTGCATATTTTTTAACAGTGCATTGGGCAGGAGGAGAAGGGGACAACAGAGGACGAGATGGTTGGATGGCATCACCAACTCAATGGACACGGGTTTGGGTGGACTCCAGGAGTTGGTGATGGACAGGGAGGCCTGGTGTGCTGCGGTTCATGGAGTAGCAAAGAGTCAGACACGACTGAGCAACTGAACTGAACTGAACTGATCACTCTGTATTTAATCATCTCCTTTGCCTGTCCTCCTTTCTAGACTATAGTCAATGTCTGTCTCATTTGTCTCTGTGTCCCTACAGCTTGACACAGTCCTATGTCCCTTAAGCTTTAGTCCCGTATCCTTAAAGCTAGAGCACAGAGTATGTGCTCAATTAATATTTAACAATTAAATGAGACTGAAGTCACAGCCACTTGATATAGAAAGATGAACCCTCCACCATGCTACACTCACTTAAAATGCACAGTATTGTGTCCATACAACTGAATTTCACTTATTTAACTAGCTGTGTTGTCTTTTAGACACAACTCTCCTGTCCCTCAACTGTGTTATGGTTGAATACCGCCTGATTCTGCTTTCATAATTTCTGTTACTTCTTTAAGATGCAAGCCATTTTAAACACATAGTAATAAAATCTTTTCTATTCTTTTTGCACTTTTTATAAGAGCCATAAAGAAAAAAGGAAACTTTTAAATTAATGCAATGATATCATCAATAAGGTCAAGCAGCATTCTATGGACAAAATGGATGAGAAATAAAAATCAAGGTAGCCACTGAAGTTGTCCAAGCCTGGATATAAAGAAAACAAGAAAAATATGTTTGAATTACATGATAAGAAAAATTAAACACAACTGTATTATAATTTCATAATGAAGCATTTTCTTTTACATTACTTTCTAATTAAATCCCAAAGCCTATCACATTTTAAATACTTTTCTACCAGTGTTACAGAGTATGGAAGCCTGCACCACAAACAGCTAATAATGTTCTTAACCCCTTGCATTTTGTGTTTTAAGGTTGAAATGACCACATGTAAAACCATACATTGAATTTTCTCACACACTGATTTTAGCAGATAATAATTTGGAATTAATCATGTAATTACAGTTACATCAGGAACCTCATTTTATTAAAGTTACAAAAAAATGACTCATGAAATATGAAACACAGTGGATATATATGTATGGTTTTTGCCTTACGTTGTCAATAAATAATATTCTTGTTGCTCATAATACTTCTTTGTCAGTCGTTTCCCATTTTTTGAAGCAGAATTAATTGTTTCAATGGCACTGAGTACCAATCCTTCACTCCTGAGCCTTTCTTACTTTGACCTGGGCTTCCCAGGTGGTGCTGATGGTAAAGAACCCACCTGCCAGTACAGGAGACATAACAGACGTGGGTTTGATCCCTGCGTATGAAGATTCCCTGGAGAAGGAAACCGCAAACCCACTCCAGTATTCTTGCTGGGGAAGTCTCCTTGTTTTGAATATTTTTATACCACGTGAAAATATAAAAACCATTCTTCCTTGCAGACCACACAGAAACAGGTGACAGGCTAAATTTGGCCCACAGGCTATCATTGGCTGATCCCAGGACCATAAACTTCTTGGAGATAGAAACAAGTCTTGGGATTTTGTGGGTCTTCCATGGCAACTAGAACTGTAACATCCTCTTCTAGAGCCTAACAGTTGCTCATCTTTCATACTGCTTAAAGCTAAAGTTGTTCACCATTCGCTCAGGATTTTAGACAACCAGTTTGAGAGCATTAGGAGGGTATATAAGAACTTATTTAAAAAGAGAAAGAGAGACTTTAGAGGTTGAAATTCCCAAGGAAGAGGGAAGCATAGACTTAACTTCCCTTGCGACTTTATGGAGTTATCGGGATGTCTGTGTTCAAACACAGTATTTCTTTGAACTAAGCAGAATCTCAGAAAGGGCAGAAGGCAGGCTCAAAGCTGCAGATGCCATTTTGAATGCAAGCTTCATATGGTCTCCGTGGGAGTCTGTAAAACCCAGCGCTCTGCTCTGTGGGAGTTCCTCCCTTTTAGCGTGATGGTTCTGTATTTAATTACACTGTATATTTTCTTCTTTAGTGCTGTGATACCGACAGACAGAGACGCAGAGAGTGGAGGAGATAGAGAAGAGCTGTACTCCAGGCCTGTAGATAAGGGACACATTCTCAACATCCAAACCACGGAGCACACTTAGATACTCCCCCTCGACGTTATTTATCTAGAAGGCTCTCTTTGAATTATAGTACCAAAGGGGGGAAATACTCATTTAATGAAGAGAGAGTTTGGTCCAGTTTAAAAGCCATAATTTTGTATGCATGTCAGAAAAGCACATAATCTGAACAATAAATTCCTCCAGCCAGACTGAGGGCCCACTTGCCACTGGAATCTGTTTTTCTTTTTAATATAATGAGGCGACATCCCTTTCCTTGGAGAGGAGAGTTCAATAGTTTAATTTTTGTTAACTGAGATCCCTTGTACGAAGGTAAATTGCATTGCCTTTCTATTACTAGCTCTGTTAATTGTCAAGCAATCAGAGTTTACGCACTCATCCAAGACAGCGGAGAATTTCCCATAATGTTACAAAATAAAACCTGACAAAGCACAATAATCTTTAGTTTATTGATGTGCTACCAGGCTGTTGAAAGCATCAGATCAGTAATGTGCTTTGGTTAGGAAATTGGGGTCTAGGGAGAAATTTTGGGAGTAACAGAGAGAACATCAGGGCTTGCAGAGGAAAAAAAAAATATTAGGAGTTAAAAGGGAAAAAAAAATGTTTGTGGTGGGATTTTAGAGTTTATGAAATAAACACTGAGAACTTGTAGGGGTTCTGAAGGAAAGCACATTTGGGGTGGACAAATGAACTTTGGCCTCAGTGGCCAAACAAGATTTATTTTTTGGTGTGGGTGGAGTGCTGTATATTATGGTATAAATAACATACACAAATGCCAGACTTCCAGAAAAAATACACTCCAAAGATAATCACTTTACATAATGAGAGCTCCTACATTATGGTTTACTGAAATAAAAATGAAGTGGCCAGGATAGCAAAGTTGAATCTAGATTCAGCTAAAAAAGATTAAAAGTAAAGATTCCATGAAATGTCTCAGGTGCTTTTCATGTCTCCTTAGAAATCTGAACTTTCAATGCTGAGAAAAATCATGCAAAATTTACTTTACGGACGTTTAAGACCTGAAAAATCTATTTTTGGAAGATGATTGCCATCTCCACGTGCTCTTCCCTGGACTATTCTGTCCCATGTCCAGAAAGGGATCCTGCCTTGGACTTGTCATGTCAAACGCCCCACAGGACTTGCAAGCAGAAGTCCCAGTGGGGCCCTCGGGCTGGGCTGGTGACAGCAAAATGTTGACGGTCATGCCACCTTTCAAGCTATGCGTCCTCCTAAGTGCTTTGAGGGTTTAAGTTTCCACTTCGATAATCTGACTTTGCAGCCAGCCTGACCTCAGAAATTAAGATTTGAGCCACTGTATTAAATTGTTCCTTCATATTGGGATTTTAACTCTAAAAAGCAAAATATCAATACTTTCTTTACTAACTGACAGAGAATGAATTTAGGAAGCAGACCTACATTAATGCTGTAATCATACTCAAGCTTATTTTAGGAGTCAAAAGAGGAAAATGTAAAAAGCCTCCAAATATATGAAAAAATGTCAGTGAAGCAACCATCTTCACAAGTCTAAATCCATGCTAACTAAAGACGAAAAGGATAAAATTTTCTGATTTGGGAGTTTGATATGAAATTTTTTCAAAAAAGGTTTGGTTGAGTGTAAGAGTTTGTGGGTATGTATGGGAGATAGATGTGTGTGTGGTGTGTGTGTGTGTGTGTGTGTGTGTGTGTGTGTGAAAAAGAAAAAGTGAGAGAATAAGGGATTGAGATTCTCTACCTTGCAATAAAAGATGGCAAGTTGATAAATTAGTGCTCTCAACTGAAATTGATTACTTTGTGTTCCCATCCAGTTCATGTGGCAGCCACACAGATGCTCTGAAACACCTTAACGACACATTGGAGAAAACTTCTCAAGTGGGCTCCATGCAGCGCTTCTTCCCTTCCTCCCCACATTGGCTCCGGGAGTGAACTGCTGTGTACGCTGCATATATTAGGGGAACTGCCATGCAAACATCCCTGGACTCCCTCCTGCCCGGAGACGTCTTTATTTTATATATCAGGAATCCTTTTGACAATCCTAGGAGCCTAAATGCTAAAATGACAAATGTAAGTGATTTTGTCTGTTCAGTGCTTGGATATATCTATCCCCAGCTCTCTGGAGAGGTGGCGCATATAGTAAAAAGATGAGCCACCTAGAGGCAATCTTATCCCAGCCTGCCCAGCAAAGCAAAGCAAAGTTATGAGGCTTATTGCCATAATTGTAGATTAAATGAAACTGCCTAGTTTATTCTCAGAGATTAAAAAGAACAAGTTGCCAATATATTTCAATGAAAGGAGTACTCCACAAGTCGGAATCATTTCAGTCAAGGCCCCAGTTTTAAATAATTTAAGACATCTCCTATGGTAAAATTCTTGGTGGAATGTAGTCAGTTTCATTCCATTGCAGTTTTGAGGATAGCTGATGATCTAAGAAATGTCAAAAAATATTCAGAAATATAGATACATAAATATTCCAGATATTTCAATAAATATTAATTATCAGTTACTATAAGACTTGCTGTAAGTACAAGATAATATAATAAATAATAATAATGTTTCACCACTTGAGGATCTTCCAGTGTTGAAAGGACACTCAGACTTTGATGTATGTAATTGGACTATGCAACACTGCAACAGTTCTACAAATATTCTATGAGTTATTCATACTTTCATTTTCTATAAGCTTAATAATCTGTATCTGTGTTGAATAATTCCATGCTGAATAATTCTGAATCTGTATTCACTATTTTTTAGGGTTCTATAGATTCTAAAGCTCATTTTGACTTGGTGTTTCGTAAACATTGAGCAGTTGCCACAAAAGCAATGGTGATTTGAAGGACTGTAGTCAATAAAGGCGGAGAAAGCAATGGCACCCCACTCCAGTACTCTTGCCTGGAGGTCACTATAATGACCAATAGACTCAGGTAATGGTGCATGTTCATTTTTATACAGAGAGAGCATATAGCTCACCCTCAAGCTCCCACCAAGAATGCTCTGCTGCCGAGAGAACACTCCCTCCAGTAGGAACCTGTCTTTCTCCCGGAGGCTTTCAATGCTCTTATTCTCAGAAAGGACCTTTCCTCTTTTGGCTTTTGCCCCAGGTTTTCTGAGCCCTAGTCCTGCTCCCCTGCTGCAAGAAACCATCCTCAGAATGTTCTTGAGTGTGAGACTAGGTGAAATGATGATCAGTGTCCTGATGACATCATCTTCTAGCCCAGGGGAACCGGAAGCATCCCTTATTCCTCCTGGAAACATTGTGAAATATTTACCTTATTGACGTCTGCATAAGCAAGTGATCCAGAAATATGAATATATATTTTCCAAAGAAAATCTTGTAGTGTATGTTGACAAAAAC